>NW_007231247.1:0-7509 GCF_000164805.1 Carlito syrichta | reverse complement strand
CCCATAATGCTGGAATGAAAGGCATGAACCCCAGCACCCATTCTCCACACCCCTATTTTGTCCCCACCACGAGGCCCACTCCCTTCTGATGACGTGGCACTCCAGAGAGTGCAGCCAGATTAACCCCCTGAGCCCTCCCCATGGGAGTGCCAGACGCCCCCACGAAGGTTTGATAGTCCCACCCTACCTTTTCTGGAGGCAACTCCTGGAAGGAGAGTGCCAGTAGACACTGGGAAATGAGGCAGGCAGAGGGGTGGGTGCCCAGGCACAGATACACCTCTGCATCTGGCACTCCCCTGGGGAGGGCTCAGTGGGCAAATCTGGCTGCACTCTCTGGGGTCCCACGTCATCAGAAGGGAGTGGGCCTCGTGGTGGGGACACAATAGGGGTGTGGAGAACAAGTGGTGGGGCTCATGCCTCTCATTCCAGCATTATGGGAGGCCAAGGTGAGATGATGGCTGGAGCCCCAGGGTTCGAGATCAGCCCAGTCCACTTTGGGAGACGTCGTTTCTACAAGAAGCCAAAAAAATGAGCCAAGCATGGTGTCGCATGCCTGTCATTCCAGTCACTTAAGAGGCCGTGTTGGGAGGATCACTGGAGACCAGCCGTTGGAGGCTGTGCTGGCCTAGAGTGGGCCCTGAGCTCTGGCCTGGGTGACAGAATGGGACTCTGACTCAGAATAATAATAACAACCACCACCACCACAACAACCACATTCAGTGCTCAGGGTCTCAGCCTGGCATCCTGGTCCTTCGGTGACCCAGGAGGCCTGAAGCTGGGAATTCAACACCAGCCCAGGACATGGGGCAAGACCTTCTCTCAGCCATCAAAATTAAATCCAAATATTAGCCAGGCGTGGTGGCACAGGCCTGTCGTTCCATCCACTCAGGGGTCCAAAGTGGGAAGATCGCCTGATTCCAGCAGGTGAAGCTCACTGTGGCCTTGAGCCAGCCCCTGCCCTCCAACCTGGGGAATAGAACGAGATTCTGACTCCAAATGAAAATAATCACGACCAGCATCACCACTGCCACCCAGCACGAGGAGTCAACCACAGGGATGGCAGAGGAAAAGACACTTTCCAGCCTGTCATTCGTGGGAGGTTTCAACCTTGGCTACCTGGCACGTCCATCTATCACCTTTGGCCAGTTGCCCCAGAATGCCTGCCTCCAAATTCCACACTTGTGATCCACTACAAAGACATTTGTGAGCTCATGGAACAGATGGCCCCTGCTAGGGCAGCTGTTAGGCACAGAGCAATCAAGGCGGTCTGGCAATGCAAAGGCCAGCCAAGTTCTGGTTGCATGGTCTGCAACTTTTGGGCGTGGGGAGTGCCCCATCCCCTCCTGATCACTCCTTCTTCCCCCACCCATGCAGATCTTTCCCTAGGGAGCCGTGGATGCCTGTCGTGATGCACGTGGCAAGTGTGGTGGGTTTTTTTTTGCAGGAATATCCATTTGCCAGGCTGGGTGTGGTGGAACAATCATGTCTTCCAGGGTCTCAAACAATGGGGTTCAGGCAGTCCTCCCGAGCCCGGGTTGCTAATTTAGGGTCAGCATCCCCAGGCATCAATAATTTAAGAAACCAATTATCTCAGTCTTTTGCCATTCTGGGAAGATCATAGGGGCTACCAGTTACCATAGATTTTGTACAGGAATTAAAACAACCCGAAATATCAAGTGACCATTCTGAATTTTTAGGTAAACTAAAACATATTGGAGGAGAGTTAGAACTACTTGAAAAGGAAAAATTATGATTAATAACAGTTTTGACTTGTGATGAAAAAGAGGAATGATTAGTAAAACAGTAATCTCAGCATCCCATGTAACAGCCTGGAACACACTAGGGTTTGGGATATAAGCCCAATAAGATTTTGCTGAATAAATACAACCCACCTGGCATTCTATAATAGCCAGTGTAGCAACAAAAACATTAGAGGGAGTGAGAGAAGTGTTTTGAGAGTGAAACAAATCCTCACCGTCGTGAGTGAGCACCTTGATTTGCCACAATGTGGGCAGTCTGCACTGTCTAGTCAAACAGCTCAAAGGCAACGTCTGCATTGAGCAGTGGGAGACAACAAATGATTAGATGCCTTTGGTCGAGTTGGTGGAGGTGGAAGTGGTTGTTGAATGGTGAGACGTTTCAGCTTTGGCACCAACGCCTTCTCTTCATCATCTGCATCCAACTCAGACTGATGGCATGATTTATGTCTCATCTGGCTGTACATCGACGGGGGTGGGGCACTGGATATGTCTAATTAGACTATTCAGTACCCAAATAGGTGAGGGTAAGTCCTGGGGAAAAGCACAAGCATATTCTCTCCAGCATGTTAAAAGGACATCTGGCCACTTCCATCGAAGTGTAAGAAAATCTTTCCATTTTACCATTGGTTTAACAGTATTTTCAAGACTCCAAAGTCTTATCATAGCTGAATGTTCTTGAGGATTCAAATTGAGATGATTAATTACAAACATAGCATGATTTACGATATGATGGGGGTAACTATATCTGAATTCCCCTTCCTGCAATTTACTTCTTGGATTTTTTAACTATGATGGGTTCTCTCGACTATAACTTGACCTTAAGGATTATACGGAATTCCTGTAGAATGTGAGATGTCAAACTGGGTCTAAAACGACAGAAAAGATTTTGATGCATAAGCACGAGCATTATCAGTTTTTAATTGTTTCAGAATACCAACATGTGGGGAAAAAAAGAATAAATGTTGGACTACATCTTTATAGGTTTCCCAAATTCTGGGTGAGGCCAAAATTACATGGGAAAATATATCCACTTTCACATGTAGAAATGACAATATTACAAAACTTTGGAAATGAGTAACATTGATTTGCAAAAAAATTAGGTTTTAATTTATGGGAGATAACTCCTGAGGGGAGAGGTTTATTAGAAGTAGGACATGAAGTCCAATGTTTTATCATTTGTCCAGCCATTTATCTTGGAATGTGAAACTGGTGCCTTAAAGATGCAGTGTTTTGGTGATAAATTTTATGAGATTGCTGAGCTTGATTGACTAAGGAATCTACAAGGAGAGGGCACATGACCAATTTTGCCAAGGCATCTGCCAATTGATTATCTTGATGTAGAGGTCCAGGTAGTCCTGAATGAAATCTGATATGACCTATGAAAAATGGTTAGTTTCTAACAATTATTAGTTGCTGTAATTGGATAAGTAAATCAAGAATAGCTGTCTTATTAACAGTAATGGTAGCTGTTTTAATTTGAGGAAACAGCCCTTTTATAAAACCGGAATCAGTATGGAAAGGCAATGTTCTCCCCTTAAATTAGGATGGTAACAAATCACAATCCCCCCCCCGGCCCAACTTGCCAGAAGTCTTTTGACTTCAATGGGCAAATTAAAATTATCTGGATATTTTTCTTCATGATACCTAGCTGCTGCTTCTTTTAAATTTACCTTATCGTCAGGGGGTAGAGGATCATCAGCAACAGGGACAGTGGGTAAAATTGCCTGAGAAGGAACAGGGGTTAGTAAGGGAGTTCTTTCACCTGGTTCCTCGTTTACTTTAATGGGCATCTTAATAACCTTTCGTTGTGGATCTAAGACATCTCTAATTATATTCTATAATGCAAGAGTTTTTACAAGCACTCATTCCAGACCGTGGAGAGTGTAATACAGTTCCCATTTTTTCTAAAATCTTTGTCCATGTTTCTAAATTAATGATGCCTTCTTCAGGGAATCAGGGGCACTGTTCTTTCACAGATGGAGAAAACAAGATAATCATGGAGAGGAAACTTTATTCATTTATATTTTTGGGGGGTTGGCGTCTCACTCTGTCGCCTACACTGGAGTGCAGTGTCTGCTCTCAGCCTCTGCAGCCTCAACCTTCTGGGCTCTGGCAATCCATCTGCCTCAGTCTTCCAAGTAGCCAGAATTACAGGAAAGTGCTACTGTGACCGACTGATTTTTTTAATTTATTGTAGAGATGAGGTCTCGCCAATTTGCCCAGGCAGGTCTCGAACCTACGAGCTCAGGCAATTCACTCATCTCAGCCTCCAAAAGTGTGGGATTACAGGCTGAGCCACCCAGCCCAGCTTAGGGGAATCTTTAATTCCTCTTTTAGAAAGCATATGCATCAAAATACTTATGAACAATTTTCGTTTTTCTTTAAATTCATTCTGACCCATGATCATATCATGACTCTAAAACTGCATACCTTTCCTAGCTCTGTCCTTCTCTAGAGAGGGGTCTGCAGCACCCTAGGTATGTTCCGATCCCTTCTAATTAAAGTAAGGTCTGACTTTAAGGTCCCTGTTCAGATGCCACTAGTCCAGGTCCAGCAGGCCAGGGATTCCTGAAGGAGGAACGGCATCGACATAGGAGAAAACATGGACACTGACTCTGTTGTTATGCGGGACAGATGCCAATTTATTTTTCTTTTCAAGTTATTTTTATACTTTTAGTTACATACAGTTTGGCCTTCAAACCCAGTGTATTTATTTTGTTTTGATTATTGTTCTAACAGCAATGAAATACTGTCTGTCTTCCCTCAAATTTGTGACAATATATCCACTAATAGAATTTTTAAAGCATGTAATTTTTCACAACGTGTTTTCTGTAACTATTAATCCTAACCATCTAAATGTTAACAACTTAATGCCTAAGTTATGTTTTCCTAAATTTTTTTTAAAAATACAATTACAAAGCCTTTCCTACTATTTCAACCTTTCTATATTAATCAACTACTCTAAAATGCAAAAAGTTTGTGTATACTGCAAATTATAGGGCCATCCATCTGTTTTCTTGCATAAATGGCCACACCTAAAATTAAAACACTCGTAGTCATTACAGCAACTTTTTTTGTTATGCTAAAAACACCTATATAACACTTCACAATTAGCAAAATGAAAGCAACATCCCCAAAATTCTCTAATTAGCAACCAACTTAAAAAACTAAAACTAATAAGCCTATTATGATGCCAAACATGATGTTTATAATTTGCATCTATAGTCCCATAAGGCTGAATGATGCACATTCAACCCAAGACTCCCAGGGGTAGGAGAGTACCCCCCATAGTTTTTAACTATTGTTGCGGGTTAAAACACCAAAAGGGTGGGGACAGAGAAACTTAAGTGAAGGGTCATATCTCAGCAGAAAAATTTCCATTTCACTAATTACTTCTTTCTACTAATATATTATTTTAATGGACTACTATTTTTTTTGCATTCCCCATTTCTTTATATACCAGTGGCAAACATAACAAGATGAGTAGAAGAAGCAGGGCCAGTAGCGACCTAGAATGACCCTACCACATGGGGTCCTCGGCCTTCTGAATCCTGTCCACATGATTGTCTCTGAGTCTGGCTCCTAACACTGGGTCATTGGAATGGAGCGGACCTCACAATGGGCCCCTGAGAGGGGTTTGGAGTTCAGATGCTGGGGCTCATGCCTGTTATCCCACTGGTCTGTGAGGCTGAGGCAAGAGGATGGCCTGAGTGCCCAGGATCAAGACAAGCCTGGGCACCTTGGCAAGACCTTCTCTCTATAAGAAGCCAAAGAAATGAGCCAAGCCTAGTGGTACATGCATGTAATACTTGCCACTAGGGAGGCCATGGAGGGAGGATCACCAGATCCCAGTTGGTGGAGGCTGCAGAGGGAGAGTGGGTCCCTGAACTCTGGCTTGGGAAACAAAGTGAAACTCCGACTCAGAATAATAATACCAACCACCACCACCACCATCACAGTCACATGCTGGGCTCAGGGTCTCAGTCTGTCCTGGCCTTTTGGAGGGCCAGACAAGTGGACAGCCTGAGCCTGCGTGTTTGACACCAGCCTGGTACATGTGACATGACCTTCTCTTGGCCATCAAAATAAATGCAAAGGTTAGCCAGGCATGGTGGCTCAGGCCTGTGGTCCCAGACATTCTGGGGACTGAGGCAGGAGAATTGTCTGAGCCTGGCAGGTGGAGTCTGCAGTGGCCTTGAGCGTGCCCCTACATTCTGGCCTGTGTGACAGAGCTGTATTCTGACTCCAAATAATAATAATCACAATCACCACCACCAACTACCTGCCACCTAACTCGAGGGGTCACCCTCAATGATGGGAGAGGAAAAGGCACTTTTTGGCCTGTCATTCACAGGAGTTTTCAAATGTGGCCACCGAGCACGTAAATTGCATGTCTTGGGCTACACACACCAGAAGAACTGCCTTCACCTTCTAAACACGTACCCACAACAAAGACATGTGTGAGCTCACAGAACAGACGGCCCCAAGCTAGGGCATCTGTCGTGCACACAGCAATCAAGGCGGTCCATCAATGCCATGGTCAGCCCAGGTTCTGGTCACCCAGTCTACCACTTTCAAGAGGAGGGCAGTCCCTTCCTCCCCCAATCACCCCATAGTACATCACCCATGTGGACCTTTCCCTGGGAAGCTGTGCATGCCCATAGTGATGCACGTGGGAAGCATTTTTTTTTCTCTGTAGTCTCCAATGGCTGACCTGGGGCACAGTGGCATGATTGTGGTTCCTGGAGCCTCGACCTGACGGGCTCAGGCTGTTCTTCCCTCCCAACCCCTGAGCAGCTGGGACTCTGGGGGGCACCACTCTTGACTCGATTTTGGGGACATTTCACCATGACGAGGTCTGACCATGTCACCCGGGCTGGTCTCCAACCCCTGGGTCAGGCAGACTCCCACTTCTGCCTCCCAATGCTTGGGTCATGGCCGTGTGTCACGTTGTCCCAGCCTGGACTCGCACTTTCGGTCAGTGGGGGTGATGCCAAAGAAAGGCTCGTGATGAAGGGCTTCACATCTCGTGTATCCAGGACCAAGGGCGCCACCACATGCGACTCCTCTGTTTACATTCCAGGGAGCAACGAGGTCTCGCTACGTGGCCCAGATTGATCTTGAACTCCCGGGCTTCAGCAGTCCCCCACCTCAGTATCTCAAAGCCACAGCCTGATTGTCTGCCAATGCACTATCTTTCGGGTACTCTAGTCCCAAGGCTGGGGAATCCTTTTCAAATGATCTTTGTCTCTTCACGAAGATCACAGTTCCATACACAAATGGATGCTCTTCTTTTTTTCCCCCTTTTTTCCTTTATTTCTTTGAGATGGAATATAGCTCCATTGCCCAGGCTGGAGGGCAGTGGCTTGCTCCCTGCCACAGCAACCTCGGCCCACCGGGCTCCAGTGAGCCTTTACCTGGCCTTCTAAGAAGCAGAAAAAAAGACACACACCACCATGCCCAGCTCATTTGGGATGGAGGGTGGAGACAATGTCTCTCTGACTTGCCCGGGTAGGTCTCGGCCCACATGCTCAGGCTGGCTGCTGACCTCAGCTCCCAAAGTACTGGGATGATGAGGCTGAGACCCTGAGCCCAGCCTCAATCCTTTATCAAAAATGAACCAGAAGGCCTGGTGCAGCGTCCCATGCCTGGACTCTCAGCTCTCTGAGAGGCCGAGACGTTAGGATGATGAAGCCCAGGAACCCATGGCCAGAAAGTGAGATGTAGGGTGACCCCGTCTCCACACCCA
>NW_007231246.1:0-9893 GCF_000164805.1 Carlito syrichta | reverse complement strand
TTGTGGAGGCATGATCGTGGCTCCTGGGTCCGTGACCTGAGGGGCTCAGATGGACCTCCCGTCTCAGCCCCTGAGCAGCCAGGACTCCTGGGGCCACCATGTGTAACTCGATGTGGGGACCTCTTGACTAGATGAGGTCAGGTTACATCGCCCGGGCTAGTCTCCCAACCTAGGACTTAGGGAACCTCCCACCTCGGCCACCCAGGGCACGGGGCTGACAGCCATGAGCCATGGTGCCTGGCCTGGACTTACACATGCTGTTGATGGGGGCAATGCAAAGGCACACCCCGGGACTGAGGCCACCACATCCTGTGTAGCTGGGACCACGTGTGCCACCACATGTGACTCGAATGTTTGCATTCCAGAGAGTGACAATGTCTCACTACATGGCCCAGGCTGGTCTCAAACTCCTGGACTCCAGTGTCCTCCACCTTGGCTTCCCAAAGCCACAGCCTGACTATCTGCTAATGCACTATCTTTTGGGGACTCTATGCCCAAGGTTGTGTCCTCCTTCCCCACTGATCTGTGTCTGTTCACAAGGATCCCAACTGCATACAAAAATGGTTGCACTTCTTTTCTTTCCTTTTATCTTGAGTCGGCTTCTCACTTCATTGTCCAGACTGGAGGGAGATGGCTCGCTGCCGGCCACTGCATCCTTTGCCCACTGGGCTCCAGCAAGCCTTCCCCCACTGGCCTTCTGAGGAGCCTGAACCACAGGCATGTGCCACCATGCCCTGCTAATTTGGGATTAAGGGTAGAGATGAGGTCTTGCCAAGTTGCCTGGGTGAGTTTCAGACCCGCTGGCTCAAGCTGGTTGCTGGCATCTACCTCCCATCACGTTGGGATGACAAGGTTGAGACATTGAGCTTGGCCTCAATCCTTTGTTGATAATGAATCAGAAGGCCGGGTGCAGCAGCCAAAGCCTGGCAGCCCCGTGCCCTGGGTGGCCGAGGTGGGAGGTTCCCTAAGTCCCGGGTTGGGAGACTAGCCCGGGCGATGTAACCTGACCTCATCTAGTCAAGAGGTCCCCACATCGAGTTACACATGGTGGCCCCAGGAGTCCTGGCTGCTCAGGGGCTGAGACGGGAGGTCCATCTGAGCCCCTCAGGTCACGGACCCAGGAGCCACGATCATGCCTCCACAATTTAACCCAGCTGACAGAGACCTTGGTGACCAAAAAGTAGCCTTCCACGTGTGTCACAATAGATGTTCACAGGTCTGCAGAGAAAGGTTCATGCGGGAATAGAGTGGGACACATAGCAAGCCATCATCACTCCCTGGAAGGCCAACACTGGAGTCGCCCATGTTGGAGCCTGCAGTCCTGGCTACATGAGATGTGGTCGCCCCTGTACCAGAGCGTTCCTTTTCATCACGACCACCTACAGTACATGCATGTCCAGATCGGGCATCGTGGCTCACGGCTGTTAGCCCTGCACCCTGGGATGCCAAGGCAGGAGACTACCAAAGCCCAGGGGTTGGAGACCAACCTGGGCAACATGGCCATACCTTGTCTCGGGGATAGTCCCCAAAATTGAGTCAGGCGTGGTGAGACCTGGAGTTCCGGCTGCTCGGGGGCCGAGGAGGGAGGACTGCCTAGCTCTGCAGGTTGAATCCCTGGGAGCCACGAACATGCCACCATGCCCCAGACCGGCTGACGGAGACTCTGGCAACAGAAAAGACACCTCCCATGTGCATCATGACAGGCATTTATGGCTCCCCAGGAAAGTTCCATGTGGGCGGGTGATGATGGCGTGATCTGGAAAGGAAGGGGCCCTACCCCTGCCCAAAGGTGGCAGACACAGTGACCAGAACCTGGTCTCACCACTGTTGCCGGACCACCTTGTTTGCTCTATGCCCGACGGCTGCCCTAGCTCAGGTCCGTCTGTTCTGTGATGTCACACACATCTTTGCTGTGGGGCAAGAGTGTGGAGGGTCAAGACAGGCAATCTGGGGCAGGTGGCTGAAGGTACAGGAGAGACGTCCCCAGTGGAAACCTTTAAAACCTCCCACAAATGATAGGCCAGAAAGTGCCTTTTCCTCTTCAATCACTGAGGGTGACTCGTGCTGGGTGGCGGGGGTGGTGGTGGCGGAGGTGGTGGTGATTATTATTATTTGGGGTTGGAATCCCACTGTATCCTCCAGGCCAGAGCACAAGGACATGCTCATGGCCACCATGGACTCCACCAACCAGGCTCAGGTGATCCTCCAGTCTCAACCCTCCTGAGTGGCTCGAACCACAGGCCTGTGCCTTGCGAGGCTAATCTTTGCATTTATTTTGGATGGCTGAGAAGAGGTCTCACCCAGTGTCCTGGGCTTGTGTCAAACCCCCAGTCTTAGGGCATCCACACATCTTGGCCTCCCAAAGGCCAGTATGCCAGCCTGAGCCTCTAAGCCCGGCCTGTTTTTGTGGTGGTGGTGGTGGTGATTGATATTGTTATTCTGAGTCAGAGACCCACTGTGTTGCCCAGGATGGAAGGCTCTTGAACACTGTGGCCTCTACCAGCTGGGATGGAGATCCACCCGCTGCAGCCTCCTGAGTGGCTGGGACGACAGGCTTGTTCCATCACTTTCAGCTCATTTTTTGACTTCTTGTAGAGATGAGGTCTTACCAAGGTGCCCGAGCTGGTCTCGATCCCGGGAGCCAGGCCATTCTTTTGCCTCACCCTGCCAGAGAGCCAGGATGACAGGCATGAGCCCCCACACCTGGCCTCCAAAACACTCTTGGGGCCCGACCGTGAGGCCCCCTCCCTTTCGATGATCTGGGACACCATAGAGGGTGGACTGATTCTCCTGCCAAGCCCTCTCTGAGGGGAGCACTTGGCACAGGGATGTGTCTATGCTGGGATGCCTACTCCTCTGCCTGCCTCATTCCCTAGGGAGGACACGCTTGCTTCTTCTAGGGTCTGCCTCGGGGAAAGGGAGGGCATGACTCTCAAAACTTGAGGTGGGCATGGACGACTGGGCCACTCAAGCCTTTCTCCTCGGCACTCAGGGAGTCTGAAGCAGGAAGATGACCAGAGCCTGGAAGCTTGAGACCAGGCTGGATACCATAGCAAGCCCCTACATCAACCACAAACAACACAAAGAACACATTCGGTAAGGGCAGGTCTTGGTAAGAGGATCGCCTCTGGCCCAGAGTTCAAAACCAGGCAGGAAACCAGGATGTTGAGCAAATGAAAAGCCTGTGATTGAATCAGTTTTGGAGGCCCAGGCTGAGAGAATGGCCCAAGTTGGGCTGTTTGAGTTTAGACTGGGCAACCTAGTGAAGAAAGAAAAGAAAGAAAGAAAGAGTTTAAAAAAGAAAGAAATATAGAACGAAACAAAGAAATCCATTATCCTGGAAGCCTTCTGAACTCAGTCCTTCACTCCCTGCCTCCCACACATGTGAGGGTCCCCCAAGCTCGGCACCTTCCAGCCACAACCCCCCCAATGGCTGCTCCCACTTTGGTGTGGTAGTTCCTGAGGCTCCCTGGCCCGATTCCTGCCAACTCTCCTCTCTGTGGTGGGAAATGAGTTCCAGGCAGGCCGACCATCCAACTCGGCAATGAGGATCTTCTGGTACAAAAGGCCATCCCTCACCCCGGGACATTTCTTCTCCCCAAATCCCATTTTTCTTAGCTCTAAATCCAGGCACCCTGTGAACACACCATGTGCAGTTGAGAATCTGTGTATGATTCTGATGTTTTCAGTGACAGGATCAGGCTCTGTGGCCAAGGCCAGGGCCCAGAGACATGACCATCATTCTCCACCAGCTTCAAAATTGCAGGCTTCATCAATCATACCACCTCAACCTCCAGAGTGGCTGGGACAATGGGCACCTCGACCTCAGGTCCCGTCTTTGGATGGGTGTGGAAACAATGTCTCCCTGCATGGCCCAGGATGGCCTTGAGCTCCCAGGCTCCAGTCATCCTCCTGCCTTGGGCTCTCAGATGCTGGAATTCCAGGCGTTGAACGCCATGCCAGGCTTTCTGGTTCATTTTCTAGGAAGAGTCGAGGCCGGTCCTGGGGGCTCAGCCTCATAATCCCAGCACTTTGGAAAACTGCAGCCAGTGGCCAGCCCAAGCCTGTGGGCACAGACCCACCCAGGCACCTTGGGGAGAACTTGTCTCTACACTCCATCTCAAATGAGCCAGGTGTGGTGGCACATACCTGTCGTTCCAGCTCCTCAGAAGGCTAGGGAAAGGCTCACTGGAGTCCTGTGGGCTGATGCTGCAGTAGCCAGGAGCAAGTCACCACCCTCAGCCTGGGTGACAGAGTGAGACTCTTAATCAAAGAAAAAAAAGGAAAAAAATAAGAACATCCATTTATGTATGGAGTTGCGATCATCGTGAACAGACAGATCATTTGGGAAGAAGGCCCCAGCCTTGGGCCTAGAGTTCCCAAAAGATAACGGATTGGCAGACAATCAGGCTCTGGCTTTGGGAGGCTCGAGACCCATGTGGGTCACGTAGCGAGACCTCGTTGCTCCCCAAAATGCAAACACTTGAGTCGTGTATGGTGGCACCCGCCGCCCCAGCTACACGGGATGCAGTGGACTCCACCTATCCTGGGGTCTTCCTTTGTATCACCCCTGCCAACAGAACGTGCAAGTCCAGGCTGGGCACCCTGGCCAATGGCCATCATACCCCCACCCTCTGAGGAAGGGGCAGGAGGCTGCCTGAGCCCAAGTGTCCAACATCACCCTGTGCGATGTGGCCAGACCTTGTCTTGGTGAGAGGTATCCAAAATCGAGTCAGGCATAGTGGCCCACATAGTCCCGGCTGCTCGAGGGCCAAGGCAGGAGGACCACCTGAGATCCACATGTTGAGGCCCCGGGAGCCACGATTGTGGTGCCACAACCCAGGTGGGCTTATGGAGACTCCAGCGAATAAAAGAGGCCTCCCATGTGCATCACAATTAGCATCCATGGCTCCCCAGGGATAGGTCTGCATGGTACAGAGATGATGGAGTGATCAAGAGAGGAAGTGACCCTCCCCTCACATGAAGGTGACAGACCGGGCAACTGGAACCTGGTTGGCTGTGGTGTTACCAGTCCTCCTTGATGGTACTGTGTCCAGGTCTGCCCTAACTCGAGGCTGTCTGTTCCATGAGCTCACACACGTCTTTTCCATGGGACATGTGTGTGGAGGTTGGAGGCAGACCTTCTGGGACGCATGGCCAAATGTGCAGGACAGACATGCCCAGTGGTGACCTTTGAAACATTCCATGAATGACAAGCGATAAAGTGCCTTTTGCTCCCTCATCTCTGAAGGTGACTCTATGTGCTTGGTGGCGGAGTGTTTGTGGTGGTGGTGTTGGTGATTACTACTATTTGAATCAGAATACTGCTCTGCTGCCCAGGCCGGAGTGCAGGGGTATGCTCACAGTCACAAAGGACTCCACCTGTCAGACTCTGGAGATCCTCCTGCCACAGCCCACCAATTGGCTGGAACCACAGGCCTGAGCCACCACACATGGCTAATATTTGGATTTATTTTTGATGGCCGAGACAAGGGTTCACCCAGTGTCCTGGGCAGGTCTCGAACCCGCAGGCTTAGGCCATCCACTTGCCTCAGACTCTGATGGGCCAGGAAGCCACACTGAGCCCCTGAGCCTGGGCTGTGGTTGTGGTGGTGGTGGTTGGAATTATTACTCTGAGTTGGAGTCCTGCTCTGTCCCCCAGGCTGGAGTGCAGGAACCTGCTCTTGGCCACCTCAGCCACAACTGGCTGGGCTGCGGTGATCCTCCTGCCTCAATGTCCCGAGTGGCTTGAACAAAAGGCATGTGCCACCACGCTCGGCTTATTTTGCTGGGTTCTTATAGAGATGAGGTTTTGCCAAGTTTCCCAGGCTGTTATCAAACCTGGGGAGTCAGGCTATCCTTTCACCTTGGCATCTAAAAGCACTGGAGTGACAGGCGTGAGACACCGTGACCAGCCTTCCCATCTCACTCAAGGCCCCACCGCCCATTTTTCTCCCTTCAGACAACCACAGAAACTGGACTGGGCAGCCGGAGTTGTCCACTGATCCTGCCCCAAGGGAGCACCTGGCCTCAAGCATAACCCAGGCCTCAGGGTAAGAATCACCTCCAGCCTAGAGTTTAAGATCAGGCAGGAGACCAGGATGTTGAACAAATGGAAAGCCTGTGATTGTAGCAGTTTGGGAGGCTCAGGCCGAGAGGCTTCTCCAAGTTGGGCAGTTTAAGGGCAGCCTTTTCAAACTAGTGAGGAAAGAAAGAAAGAAAGAAAGGGTGGAAGGAAGAAAGTAATAAAAGAAAGAAAGACAGAAAGTAAGAAAGAGAGAAAGAAAGAAAGAAAGAAAGAAAGAAAGAAAGAAAGAAAGAAAGAAAGAAAGGAAGGAAGGAAGGAAGGAAGGAAGGAAGGAAGAAAGAAAGAAAGAAAGAAAGAAAGAAAGAAAGAAAGAAAGAAAGAAAGAAAGAAAGAAATCCAAGCCAGGCTCAGTGACTCAGTCTGTAATCCCATGCCTTGCAAGCCTGAGGTGAGTCGATTGCCTGAGCCCATGGGTTTGAGACCCACCTAGGCAATGTGGCGAGACCTCATCTCTACAATAAACCAAAAGTTAGGCGGGTGTGATGGTGTGCACCTGTAGTTCCAGCTACTTGGAAGGCTGAGGCAAAAGGATCACTGGAGCCCAGTAGGTTGAGGCTGCAGTGGCCGGGAGCAGCCACTGCACTCCAATCTGGGTGACAGAGTAAGACTCCAACTCAAAATAAAAAGAAAGAAATCCATTCTCCTGCAAACCTTCTGCCCTGAGTCCTCCCCCCCAGACCCCCACATATTAGGGTCCCCCAAATTTGGCACTCTCTAGCCCCAAACCCCTGAATGCCTGCCTCCGCTTTGGTGTGGGACTTCCTGAGGCTCCCTGACTGGGTTCCTGCCCACTCTCCTCTCTGAGGTGAGAAATGTGCCCCAGGTAGACTGGCCCTCCGACTCGGCAAAGAGGACCTTATGTGAGGGAATCCCGGGGATATCCCTCACCCAGGGACATTTCTTCACCCCAGTCCCATTTTTTTCTGGCTCTAAAGTCAGTCACCATTTAAACACACCAGGTGCAGTTGAGAATCTGTGTACGATTCTGATGTTTTTGGAGACAGGGTCTGGCTCTGTGGCCAAAGCCAGGGCCAGAGGACACGACTGTCATTCTCCACAAGCTTCATAATTATGGGGTCTGACGATCCTCCTGCCTCTCTTGGCCACTGTGGACTCCACCAGCTGGTCTCCTGAGGAACGACTGCCACGAGTGACTGAAACAACAGGCAAGCACCACAACACTCGGCTTATATTTTTGTCTTCTTGTAGAGACGAAGTCTCACCAAGTTTCTCGGGCTGGTCTTGAACCCGGGGGCTCAGGCCATTCTCTTGCCTCAGCCTCCCAGTTAGCCAGGATGACAAGTATGAGCCCCAGTGCTCGGCCTCCACACCCTTCTTGGGGCCCGAACATGAGGCCCCCTCCCTTCCAACACAATGGGACCCCAGAGACGGCAGCTGGATTTACCCACAAACCCCTCACCAGGGGACCGCCTGGCACAGGGGCGTGTCTCTGCTGGGGCACCCACCCCTCCTCCCACTTCATTCTCCAGGGTTGACCCACTACTTCCTCCCTGGGGCCGCCTCATGGAAAGGGAGGGCATGACTCTCAAACCTTTGGGGGGGCTGTGATCACTGGGTGACTCATGCATGTCTCCTAGGCACTCAGGGAGACCGAGACAGAAAGATGGCTGGAGCCCGTGAGCTCGAGACCAGGCTAGACACTATTGCAAGCCCCCACCTAGACCCTAAGCAAAACCCACAAAACCTTGGGTAAGAGCAGAACTCAGCAGGAGGATCGCCCCCAGCCCAGAGTTCAAGACCAGGCAGAAAGACCAGGATATCGACAAAATGGAAAACCTGGGATCGCAGCAGTTTGGGAAGTCCAGACCGAGAGGATGGCCCGAGTTGGGCGTTATGAGAATATCCTGGTCAACCTAGTGAGAAAATTAAACAAACAAACAAAGAAACATAGAAATCCATTCTTCTGCAAATCTTCTGCCCACAGTCCGTATTCCCCTGCCCCTACATGTGAGGATCCCCCAAGCTCGGCACCTTCCAGACCCAACCCCCCAATAACTGCCTTGCTTTGGTGCAGGATTTCCTGAGGCTCCCTGGCTGACCCTCCGTCTCTGCAACCAGGACCTTCCTCCAAGAAAGCACAGGAACACATACATCACCCTAGGCCATTTCTTCACCCCCAATCCCATTTTTCTGGCTCTAAAGCCAGTTGCCCTGTGAACACACCATGCACATGTGAGAATATTTGTACGATTCTGATGTTTTTGGAGACAGGGTGTGGCTCTGTTTCCAGGCTGGGGCCCAGGGATATGACCATCAATCACCACCAGCCTCGAAATCGCGGGGTCCGGGGATCCTTCCGCCTCAGCCTCTGGAGTGGTCAGTATGACCTGCACCTCGTCCCAATAACCCTGTTTTGATGGGTGTAGCTACAGGGTCTCCCTGCATGGTCCAGGCTGGTCTTGGGCTCCTGGGCTCCTGTGATACTCCTGCCTCAGCCTTCCAGAGCAAGGGAATTCCAGAAGTGGGCCGCTGCACCAGGCCTTCTGTTTCATTTTAGTCGAAGGATTGAGGCCGGGCTCAGGGGTTCAGGCTCGGCATCCCAGTGCTTTGGGAGGTTGAGGTCAGCAGCCAAAACTATACTACGGGCCTAGACCTTCCCAGGCACCTCAGCAAGTCCTCGTCACTACCCTCCATCCCAAATGAACCAGGTGTGGTGGCCCGCACGTCTTTCAGTCTCCTCAGAAGTCCAGGAGAAGGCTTGCCGGAGCCTGGCAGGCCAATGCTGCGGTGGCCAGGAGGGAGCCACTGCACTTCATGCTGGGTGACAGAGTGAGACTTCAACTCAAATAAAAACTAAAAAAAGAAAATAAAAGAAGAGCATCCGTTTGTCTATGGAGTTGGATCATTATGAACAGATGAACATCATTTGGGAAGGAGGCCCGAGTCTTGGGCATAGAGTTTCTGAAAGATGGTGGATTGGCACACAATTGGTCTGTGGCATTGCAAGGCCAAGGCGGGGCACCCCTGGAGCCCAGGAGTGTGAGACCAGCCTGGGCCACATAGCGAGACCTTGTCACTCCCCGAAACTCAATCAAGTCGCACATGGTGTCACCCGTGATCCCAGCTACACGGGATTCAATGACCTCCAACTCAAAGCATGCCTTTGCATTGCCCCTGCCAATAGCACTTGCAAGTCCAGGCTGGGCACCGTGGACCATGGCCTTCAGCCCTGTGCCCTCAGAAGTCAAGGTAGGAGGCTGCCTGAGCCCAGGATTTGGAGACCAGCCCGGGTGACACG
This sequence comes from Carlito syrichta, assembly GCF_000164805.1. Classification (NCBI taxonomy): domain Eukaryota; kingdom Metazoa; phylum Chordata; class Mammalia; order Primates; family Tarsiidae; genus Carlito; species Carlito syrichta. The sequence goes on along the minus strand of NW_007231246.1, from coordinate 546 downwards.
GCCAGACTTCATCTCAGCGAGAGCTCCCCAAAATTGAGTCAGATGTGGTCCCAGATGACCGGGGACCGAGGCAGGAGGACTGCCTGAGCCCTGCAGGTCAAGACGCCGGGAGCCATGATCATGCTGCCATGTCCCAACCTGGCTGAAGGAACTCTGGTGACAAAAAACACACCTCCGATGTGCAGACGACGGGCCTCTTTGGCTCCCCAGTGAAAAGTCAAGGTTGGCGGGGAAGATTGAGAGAAAAGAGCCCTCCTTGCTCCAGAAGGTTGCAGGCAGGATGACCAGAACTTGGAATGGCCGCGGCTTTGCTGGACCACTTTGATTGCTCTGTGCCTGACGGCCGTTCTAGCTTAAACCTATGTGTTTCTTGAGCTCACACACATATTTTCTGTGTGGCACGAGTGTGGAGGGTGGAGGCAGGCCTTCTGGGGACACATGGAGGAATGTGTGGAACAGACGTGCCCAGTGGGCACCTTTAAAATATCACACAAATGAAAGGCTGGAAAGTGCCTTTTACTCTCCAATTCTTGAGGGTGAGTCCTC
>NW_007231245.1:0-16946 GCF_000164805.1 Carlito syrichta | reverse complement strand
GCTTTTCTGACTGATCTTTTAAAATTGGCTCTCAATACTTAGACGTGATGGGGAAACTACCTACCTTCCTAAAGCTTTCTTGATGTGTTGACCACCCTGCTATCATCCTGTCATTTTTTATATTGATATTTTATAGAATTTAAATATTGTATAAATTTATATTGAATGGCTGTATAGTAAGTAATTTTGGGGGAGAACTGTATAATACCTTACTTTGTATAATTAATATCTTTATATAAGTAACTTTTAACTGTCAAAAGTATGGTAACATTTTCTAAAATTTCACTTTTAAAATTCTTACTTCCTAGGTATTTCTTTAAAGCATTTTCTCTTGTGGGAGAAACTCAAGAATGAGAGACAGTTTTAATACTCTTCTCCAATGGACATTTTTCTTGTAACCCGGATACCATTGCTTCACAAGGTAATCTGATATAAGTTCTTGATTTTATTTTTTATAACAATGGTTCTTTTCCTTATTATGAAATTACATTTTATTGTGGAAAATATATAAAACTACACAGAAGATAATAAAAATAATCTAAGTATCTCTAATTACCCAGAGAGATAACTATTAACACTTTGATTTCTTTCTTTCTAGTCTATTTTTATACAATATTTATTTATTTATTTATTTTTGAATTGGAGTCTCACTCTGTCGCCCAGACTGGAGTGCCATGGCCACTTCTGGCCACCACAGCCTTGACCTGCTGGGCTCCGGCAATCCTTCCACCTTAGCCTTCCAAGTAGCTGGAATTACAGGCATGCGCTACTATGCCTGGCTGATTTTTTGATTTATTGTAGAGATGAGGTCTCACTGCCCAGGCGGGTCTCGAACCCGCAGGCTCAGGCAATCCACTCACCTCAGCCTCCCAAAGGCACAGGATTACAGGCTGAGCAACCGAGCCCAGCTTTTATATAATATTTAATGTCAAATTAGAATCATTACAGAATTTTGTTTCCAACTGTTCTTTTCTTTTATTGTATTTTCTCATGCCATAAAATTTTTAAAATCGTAATACTAAAGGACATGATGTTTTATTCTTTTTAAAATTATTTTTCTCTTTTTTCTAATTCTGTAGTATATCTACTTTTTTTAAATTGGTCATGCTTTGTTATTCTGAGATTTATTTTATTTATTTATTTATTCTTTTTTTAATCACTTATATTGTTGGTCTCTATACTACTTGATGAAAGTCTGTGTGTGCTTAGCTTTGTGGTTAGTTTTGGAACCATTTACAGATCTCACTGGAAGTTATAGTGTATCTGTGGTGCTTTTATTTGACATGAATTATGGCAACTGCACTAACTTTATGATTTTAATAAACTATGAGTTTATATTTGTTGTATTATTTTAACAGAGTAAACATTTCAGTTGTAAACAATTTAATTGTTGACCTAGCCTACCTACTTGAAGAAAGGTCTTTTCTTCATTTCACTACAATAAGCAGTTTCCAGAGTTTGAAGTCAAGCATATTCACTTGCAATTGGAAAATATTTCGTAAACTTACAAATTCTGGAATAAATCATGGAGATTAATTGCACAAGCAGTGGAAGCTTCAGTGTTGACAATTAACTGGGATAAGTGTACTAAGGTACTTGCTCCTATCTTCCCTCCATTTTCCAAGCTGTAGCTACATTTAGTTTATCATCTGCTTATTAAAGTCACTTTTCTATCTGTAAGCTGGTGTTATTTAGGCAAGTTGTTTACTATTTCTGTCACCCTTAGCATAGCTAGAGAATGCTAACTACAGATAGAAGATTATTGTTTTTATTAGAACCTTCTTGAAATCTGTGAAGATGCTAATTATCCTTAATAAATTAAGGAATGGACTTGTGCACTCAATTGACTGTTGATGAAGTTATTTGAGAGTTTGACTGAGTTTTTCAAATACTTTCAGGAGTTTGTTTTAAATGTGTATAGAATTTGTGATAATAAAATGATACTGAAATAAATATACTTTTAGGCATTTAGTAGCATCTATGTAGAGACATTGATAACAGAAATCACTTACTACTCCAAAAAAACTTTTGCTGTAAAAAATAAGATTTCTTTAGTTTTTAATTCAATGATCAGACAGACCTTTAATTATATTTAGTATGAATTGATAAAATTTTCACTGCATCTCAAACTGCTGTTGTCTACTGTACTTGTACTAAGAATTACTAGAGAAAGAGTAAAGAGAACAATTATTTCTAATGTTTAGAAAGTAGAATTTTAACTGTACCTGGACAGCATTTGCAGTGACTTCAACTTTAATAAAGATGGGTTTCTGGGAGGTCATATTTACTTCTCTGCCATTGTAAGCAGTGTTTGTATGGATATTCTTGTACTTTTTATAGATCCTTAATTATTGCTTCAGAGTAAAGCCCTAGAAATAGGTTTGCTGCATATGTACTGTCAAATTGTCTTCCAGAAAGGTAGGAACAATTTACTTTATCAACAGTAGAGTCCAACTCTGAATTGAAGTTCTTTCTATAATTTAGTCTTCATTTTCTGTCCCCCTAAACAAATATGATTAGTTATGCCTAGTACAGTACCATGTCTTCATAGGTTATTGATATATGCTATTTTAATGGTAATAAGGGAGAAGTCCAACAATAAATAAGAATTAATGCTTTCTGTTTCTCTTTCTTTAGATGGAGTCCAATGCCTTATCTGTGCAATAATGCTTCTTAATACTGATCTACATCGTCATGTAAGTGTAATTTTGTGAAGCTGTCTTGTAGAAATCTAAAGCACCTTGAGCTTATCTTTGCTTTTGTGTTCATATAAATTTATCCTTTTCATCCCCCTTTTCATTCTTTCATGGTTCTCATGGCAGGAAGATAAGCATAAATCTTTGAAAAAGAGATAACGTTTTATTTTACATGCTAGCACACAGTCTAATTTACAATGTATTGTCTAGGTGCCTGGAGTTGTTTTAGCAGTAATGTGTGTGTTCTGTATCTTCTTTCTACACTAGATGGCAGACAGAGCTTTTACTTGGTTTTTGTTTTTGTTTTTTGATTAAGTATTATGGCTGACATAGCAATATTTGAAAGGGAATATAAGTTAGATCTGAAAATGTTAATGGTGTTTTCAGTGATAAAAGTAGTAAGTATAAGAACTCAGCCTTTCTTATGTGCTTTAGCTTATCTCATCTTTTATTAGTTGAAATATCAAAATAACCTAATTATCTTCTCAAGGTTGAAACTCTTAAATTTATAATTATACATAATTTTTCATCTTTCTTAGAAGTGGAATTTTAACATTTACTGAAACTGTTCATATTAGAGCAAATGAGAATGTTTTAAGTATAGATTAACTATACTTACATAAAACAAAAATCATGTCATAGTTCCAGGTCTATTTATTTTGAAGATGAAATCAGGTTTCTGTGTGAAGAGTACATCACCCCTTGACTTCCTATGATATAATTTATTTTTTAATTTAAAAAAATTACATTCAAGAGCTAACACTTGGATATCATCCTACTACTTACATAATTACCTATCTTGAAACTACAGTGCTCCTTTTTAAGAAAGTTAACATGGAGCTATATGGAGCCATTAAGTTGGAACAGCTGTTATGAGAAGACTGGGGAGGAAAAACTTTCCACTATCAGTAGAGCAAAGAGGAGATACAGTCATAATTTTAGTCATAATTTTAATATTCTTTTAACATATCTCAAAATACTCAACTAGCAAGTTCCTTTTACAGTTTCTAAGAGGTGAATTTAGAATAACTTAGTGGCTTGTATACATATGTAGTCTGTGTTCAGAGATTATACAAACCAAAAATATATAGGAGCATTTTTGGATAATAGTGCTGGTACACACCATATGGAAATGAATATACTGAGATTCCCATAGCATGAGCTTCGAAATAGTATCAGAATCTAAATTCTTCCAGCTTATTTAGGAGTTGATCAATCGGTGGATTGTCCTGACCACTCTTTTCCAGTTACCAGTCAAGCAAGTTTTCGCTGGTTTCCTCTCTGTCCATTTTGTGATAGTAGTTGTACTCTATCTCCCTCTTTTCCTTCCGCTCCCCAATTTCTTATCCTAACTTTCTGCCCATAGGAGATAATCATGAGTGTGTTTTTCCACATATAACATGGATCTAAACCAGTGATCTCTAGTCAGAGTAGCCTCTCATCAACTGTTTTGAGGTGCCAATAGCTTAGTATTGTTGTGCATTTAGCATCTATTGACTGAGAAAATGTGTAATGGGAAGAAAAAAGAATCCAGTAATATTCTGATACCAATTTAAAGGGTGAGGAACTCTTGGAACTTCTGGAGAGGTTGTCAGGTTTTTGAGGATTTGTTTCTATTCATTCCTAGGTTGCTTTTTAAAAAAAGGATACAGTTTTAATCAATAAACTTTCAAATAAACATGTGTTTTGATAGTCATAATAAGCTGAAATATAGTAAATAAAAATGTGAGGTTTAATTTTTATTCAGATACCTCAAGCATGCTTAATGACCAAACAAGTCATGGGCACCCTCATGTCTGTAGCCACAGGTCCAGAACCACAGATCTTGCCCTGTCTCTAGACAACTTTTGATGAATTGTAAGGAGATTAGGTAAAGTACCACTTTTTTTAAGCAACTGAGATCGAAAGGACAGCTTATATAAATGAACATTTTAATATTATCTTGAGTTATATGAGCCACAGGTAATTGCAAATTAGTTATAGTAGCAAAATTACTGCCATACGAGGGAGAAAATTATAAATAATAGTAAATTTCTATCGTTAGGATCATGTTTTGGTGATTATTAGCTTTCAGCCTTATTTTTTTTAATGTGTGCTATATACTTAGGATCATTTCTTATTTGGGTTTTATTTATTAATTTCTTCATCTTTATTTACAATGCATGGTGTTAACAAATATGTTGAATGTATAGTACCTCTCACAAGAACTAACCATATTAAAATGTGTTTCTCTTGTCTTTTTCCTCTGGATTCATTTTAAAAGTAAATTTTCCTTCTAGGTGGTAAGTTTTTATCCATAATTTTGGATGTAGTTTCTCTTGCATCATGATTGTCTGATTTTTTTTGTCGTTGTTTGTTTTATTGTTATAGTGTTTGTTTGACTTATTAGCATGGCCCCATGCAGTTGAGTCACTCGAATGATAAAGTGAATTATTTCTACTGTCTGTCCGTTTTCACCTTATCTTTAATGCTGTACTGCCTAGGTCATCACCCATTACTTGGTCAAGTGCCAGAATAATCCTCTTGGGACATAAACTGGATTAAACTAATAAACCATTTCCCTTTTCTTCCTTATCATTTTGTCATAATAGCAACACAACAGCATGATCTTTCTAAGGAGTGCTGAGACCAGCTTGAACTCATGCTTTCTAACTTGGGAGATTAACTTATTTTGGCTGTTCTTTGTAAATTTTACCTTTACTCTAAGGAATGGCACACTGAAATGCACTGGTGTGGGCCTTGGTTTGACCTGCTAATTTTCTTACTACTAAAATGATGGAATGTATACTAATATCATAATCACTTCTAATATACAGCTTTATGTGACATGTTGGAATACCTTTATTTTTCTGGTGTCTTCATTGAACAAACACCAAATACAGTGTGCCTATTCCATTCCAAGGTCTGTGCCATTTGGGGAAGGATCAGAAGTGAATGCGCCATGTTTATGGAAGCCAGTCTCACTTTTGATAGTGTTGACTAGGCAGACCTCATGATCAGGTTTAACTGTGACATGGCAGTATATAGCTGAGATGCTGTGGTTGAAAATACTGAGAGGTATTTTAATTTACATTGGATAATAGTTAAACCTCAATAATTTAGAGTAGGAAGAAACTAATGTAAAGTATATACTATATTTGGGGAGATAAATTCATTGATGCCCTTCTGTACTTGCTTTAAAAAATGTCTAACTAGTTTATAATTTTCTTAGCAGTAATATTGACTAGCTTGTTCTTGTCTGCAAGTAGTTTATTTTCTTAGCTAAAATATTTATAATTGTGGTCATGTGGCTAATTTGCTAATTCATTTCACTTATTTTAAAAATTCCTCTTCAACTATAAAATATATGTTCAACTTAAACTTCTGTACATACAGATAAATTTCTTATTAAACTCTAAAGTTTATCTTTCTTTTGCTATGTGGGAACTAAATTATATTGGATATTCCTTAAACTGTCAACAAGAGTTGAATATCTTTTGTTGTTTAAACCTTGTATTTTATTGGAAATGGTATGAATAGAAGAATTTGATATGCTAAGATAAAGTCATACTTATTCCTTCTCTGGACTATTCTAGCTAGCTTTCTTGTAATTCAATCCTAGCCAGTCAGGATCCAGGCATCCTGACAGGATTATTTCCCAGGCTGAAGACAGGAGGCAAAGAATTCTCACTAGGGTTGGCATTTGAAAGGTGGTAGGAAGTTTTAGATGTAGAATTAAGTTGCAGTGAAGAGTGAGACAGGTACATAGTTGCCAGTTCCACAACTAGAAAATCACAGGAGATAAGTCAGTAAATGGCCAAGGTCTGGCCATGATTAGAGGCAGTAGTCAGACATTATTTTTAATCAAGATTTCTTGACAAAATCTATCTTTTAACATTGTGGCTTGATATTTTTAGTAGTAGTTTATCCAGTGAGCCTATATTCTCTCCAATGTTTGCAGGACCCAGTCCACCATGTATAATAGATGTAAGAGGCTTGGGTATAGTTCTTTTGGAGAGGTGCCTCTCTCTGTTGCCTACACATATTTTGTCCTTGGGATACTCAGGACATGTTGAGTCCTTTGTGGTCTCAGTTTAATGTAAGAGGAAGGACCTTACATTTTTGTTTGTGTTTTTGTTTTTTTGAGTTGGAATCTCACTCTGTCACCCAGACTGGAATGTAATGGTACACCCACAGCCACTGCAGCCTTGACTTGCTGGGTTCAGATGATATTTCTGCCCCAGTCCTCCCAGTAGCTGGAACCACAGGTGCATGCCACAATACCCAGCTAATTTTTTGATTTATTGTAGAGATGAGGTCTCTCCAAGTTGCCCAGGTTGGTCTTGAACCCCTGGGCTCAGGCAATCCTCTTGCCTCTGCCCTCAAAGTTCTGGGATTACAGGCATGAGCCATCATGCCTAGCCACCTGTGCTTTCAATGTTGAGATGTATGATAAGAGATTAAACTAAGGCTAAATCATCATAAGTGGTAGGGAGAAGAAAGAAGTCAAGAAAGGAAGTACGTATAACAGAATAATGTTAAAATGTAACAGAATAATGTTAAAACGATATGTGGGGTTAATTTTGAGATAGATTCATTATATTGATAATATTGATATAAATTCATTATTTATTTTGCAATCTACAAACTGAATTATTGGCTGGATCTCTACAAGCCTATAATTTTAAATAGTGGATAAGTATTTGGCTTATTGTCAGAAGTGGAAAATGACTATTATAAAAATTGTTGTTAAAGAAATTTAATGCTTTTAGTTTTTCATATTGTGCTGTTTTATATTTCCACCCTAAAAGGCACTGCAAACCTCCATGAAGTTGATAAGCCTTATATAGTTAGTATCCTCAATAAGTCTGTATATTTGTTATTGTTGTTATCAGTATTGTAACTGGCAGCTGCCTTAAGTGCATTTTGCATGCTGCCCTCCCATCTTCCTATAGGATATCTTCCCTGTGGCTTCCTCTTCCTGTCTGTGTTGCCCTAAATACTTGATACCCTCTGCCATGAAAGCTATCTTTTACATTTATTTTTCTCTCTGGGCTTTCCCCTGCCGTAAATTCCAGGTGTTATCTTAATTTCTATTATGCCAGCACTGCCTCCTTCCTCGGAGTCCTCCCCTACTTCCTTGGTACCATGTCTTTTCACTTTACCTGAAGCTCAGCTGCCTCATTAGTTCTCCTCCAGGCTTTTAATGTAAGAAGGAACAAAGAAGTGAATGTAAGGAGCGAACAAAGAAGTGGCTTTGACCTTGGAGCAGGCTTCACAGACTTCACTCCCTTCCTGAAAACTGTTTTGAAAACGTTGCAAAATTAATAACACCCTTATCCACTTCACCTGCATAACTGGCTATATATCTGCTTCTGTAAAATTGTTTGCTTTCCCACACTTGCAGAATAATGTGATAAGAGCCCCGGAACATGTCAAGTTCTATCTTTAGCCCACTAGAATGTAAGTCTAAACTATCTAAGGCAGACCTATGTTGCAGCTGGCGGCCCTTGCTTTGGAATTCATTATCCAGCAAGTGGCCCCTGGCCATGGCCGAATCTGGCTAATAAACCTCTCCTTTGTTACTTATAACTTTGAGTAGGTATCTATGATTTAAGCTCTCAGACCCTACTTCGTTATCACTTGGAACTTTTCAGTGATCCTGCAAGTTCACAGAATAGTCAGGCCTAGATCTCAGAGTTGCTGAAGGAAATGTTTCTAATGGGGCATGGCATTCATCTTTACAGCTACTAATTCTGTCTCCAGAACAAGCATGTATATGGGATAGACTGAGAACCCAACCATCAAATGTCAAAATGTTTTCATAGAAAGATGTCATGGTTTGAAAGTTTGTAATTTTAAAATGGCCTTTAGAATACAATTCACTATCTGCTGGCAACCATGTAGATTTTAATAGGAATCCTTGTTTAAGTATATTAAAATTTAACCATGCACTGGTCAATTTTGTTGAAATCTACGACCTCTCAAAATTCCCTTCTTTTTCCTTCCTTTGTTCCTTCCCCTACATCGTCTTCATTCCCTAACTACCCCCGCCTTTTTAAGTTCTGCTTTCTTAGAACAAGTTATTATATGGAAAATACCTCAAGGTAGCTTTTATTGGTTGTGTCAATGAGATTCATTTAGGGACCTCTGATTATGTAATTTATACATTGTTCGATCACTACATGGTTTTTTTGTCTTACTATTTTGAGCTTTTTACATTTGTACAGTTCATTAGCAGAAGGGGTAACAGAAAACAGGTTACACTCTTCCAAGTCAGTTTTGCTCTTCCTTACTTCCTGCAAATGGTTTATAGAGAGAGGAGTGAGAATGAAGGTGAGTGAGGTTTCTGACTTTCACCTCTAATCCTATCACTTAATTTAAAGGCTGTCCTATGATAATCAAGTTACAAGCAGAGTTTACTTAGTCTTTGTAATTTAATTGTTCAGTGCCTTTTTCTTTATCTTAAATTTTAGAGAAAATACTTTCTATGAAATACTGATAGAATCTTCTATTTCAATACTTCTCAAACTTTTTTGTCTCAGAATATCTTTAGACTCTTTTTTTTTTTGAGTTGGAGTCTCACTCTGTCACCCAGACTGGAGTACAGTGCCCAGACTGGAGTACAGTGGCCGCTCCCAGTCACCGCAGCTTCGACCTGCTGGGCTCCGACGATCCTCCCGCCTCAGCCTTCCGAGTAGCCGGAACTACAGGCGTGCGCTACTGTGCCCGGCTGATTTTTTGACTTATTGTAGAGATGAGGTCTCGCTGCCCAGGCGGGTCTCGAACCCGCTGGCTCAGGCAATCCACTCACCTCAGCCTCCCAAAGGCACGGGATTACAGGCTGAGCCACCAAGCCCGGCTTAGACTCTTAACTTTCTTGAAGACCGCTAAAATATTTTATCTACATACTAGTATTTACCATGTTAGAAATTAAAATCGATAGCAATTTAAAATATTTATTAAAACAATTAAAGTCCATTAAGTGAATAATATATTTTATGAACAATAATTATGCTTTCCTTTGGAAAAAATTTAGGGTAAAATGGTCTTTAGAATACAATTCACTATCCCGCTGGAAACCATGTAGATTTTAATAGGAATCCTATTTCAGTATATCAAAGTTTAACCATGCACTGGTTAAACTAAAATATTTGCAAATCTTTTAGAAAAGAATTTGAGCCAGGCTCAGTGGCTGAGCTTATAATCCCGTGCCTTTGGTAGGCTGAGGTGAGTGGATTGCCTGAGCCTGCGGTCCAAGACCCACCTGGGCAGCCTGACCTCATCTCTACAATAAATCAAAAAATCAGCCGGGCATGGTAGCGCATGCCTGTAATTCCAGCTTCTTGGAAGGCTGAGGTGGAAGAATCACCAGTTCCCAGCAGGTCGAGGCTGCGGTGGCCGGGAGTGGCCATTGCACTCCAGTCTGGGTGACAGAGTGAGACTCCACCTCAAAAAAATAAATAAAAAATAAAAAATAATTTGGCTTAGTAGAAGATAGCTAGAATGTCATATATGCTTTTGCATTTTGTCTGTTGCAGTATATTACAAGTCATATAGCTTCTAGGAAACTCCACTGTATGTTTGTGAGAGAATGAGATATAAAAAGTAAATAATGTTTTTACTATTATTATAAAAATTGGTTTGACCTCATGGACATCTGGAACTGGATCTCTGAACCACACTTTGCGAATCACTGTGGTGAGATACTATTTTCAGATCCAAAAGGGTTTTTCTTTCTTTCTTTCTTTCTTTTTTACCACTTCTAGTTTCTTTTTCAATGGCAATGTATTGCAGGACAAGTGGAAAAAATTATAGTAATATTTCTGATATCCCTAAAGGTTGAACTTTTTGCACTTCAACAAGCTCTATGATTGGAGTTTATGAAAGAGTTAATATCATAGCTATAATTTTCTGATTTGAAAATTTACAAAAGATCCTGCTTTGCCTACTAATCATACATTTTAAAAAATGGACACCTGAGGGCAGCATTGCATAATCAAATTCTTTTGATAGTGAAGCATACAAAACAAAAGTAAAACAGGAGCTTTTAGCAGAGTTACATAACTGACATAACAATCACATCAGTAATATGCTTTTCCACCATTTATTATAACATGCTAGAGAAGGTGGAATTGTCATGTGGGAGTGTATCCTGCTGTGTTTTTAATATTCTAAGTTTTATGAAGCCAGATTTTACCAGTGGCTGATGAGAGCTTTCAGTTTCTCTGAAAGCATGTTTTCCACAAACCTTCCAGATCCTATACTAATACAAATAAAGAATTTTAGGATCATTTTACCTCTAGGTCATGCTACAGTCTGCTTTCCTTATGAATACCTAATTGAGATAGGTGGCTCTATTAATGTCTTCCCCCAGGACTATGTTTAAGTTATGCATTGGTTGGAGTTTTGAGGGTTACATTCCCTCAGTTGTCAGGGAAGTCTTACTCAGAGCAAAGGCATTGTCAAACATCTGCTGAGTTTTAGACTGGAGCTACATATGGTTTCTAACTGCCCCTAAGAATGACATTTTCTATTTTAACTTCCCCTTTGCTCTCATTACTACCACAAAAGTTTGGAACTGTTTTTCTACTAGGGTGAAAAAAAAAATGCTTTCACTTTAACAAAGGAAAAACGTGAAATTAATGAATAAAATGCATCAGGATATCTAATCTGTTTGCTTGTCAATCATTATGATTTCCTCAGTATCAGTACTGCTTCCAGTTTTTAGACCAGTCATGGACGATTATGACCCTTAGGTGAAATCTAGCAAGGACCTGTTTTTATAAATAAGGTTTTATTGGAACATGGCCATGCCCAATTGTTTATATGTTCACACTACAATTGCAGTGTTGAATAGTTGTAACAGATAATATATGATAAAATATTTACTCTCCAATCCTTTGCAGAAATTTATAGATTTTGTTTTAGACTTTTGCCTCTAGTCCATGGAACCTTCTACAATTTGGGCAGTCCTTCCCCCAAACATAGTAGGGTGAGGTTGAAGATAATATCTTTTTTTTTTTTTTGAGTTGGCGTCTCACTTGGTCGCCCAGACTGGAGTGCAGTGGCCACTCCCAGCCACCGCAGCCTCGCCTGCTGGGCTCCAGCAATCCTTCCGCCTCGGCCTTCTGAGTAGCCGGAATTACAGGCACGCTCTACCATGCCCAACTGATTTTTTTATTTATTGTAGAGATGAGGCCTCGCTGCCCAGGTGGGTCTCGAACCCGTGGGCTCAGGCAATCCACTCACCTCAGCCTCCCAAAAGCACGGGATTACAGGCTGAACCACCAAGCCCAGCTGAAGATAATATCTTAATTTAAAATTCTGTAGGAGAATTTGTTAAAAACATATCCAGGTTATGTTTTTCAAAAATTATACACTTATTAGATAATTTTTTTCCTGAATAGCATTTAACATATCTTTAAAATCAAACTTTTTTTATAAAAAATGTATTTTTAAAAATATACTTCCCACCGGCATCAGTGTACCAGCTGGCATTGTTGTGAGAGGCTGTATTGTCAATATAGAGAATAGCCTTTAATTTGGGGAAGGAGGAGCATGTGATCTCCAGATATAGGGTGTTTGGATTTTTTGATTAATACTTTCTTTCATTAAGAAAGAAATATTTAAGAATTGAGTAACGGATATTTGGGGGTTTCAAATAAAATTTTTAATTTTGTGTGGATTTTTTATTTACTTTATTATTTTTTTTGTTTAATTAAAATGCCTACTGATATCAAAGATAATGATCCAGAGATTCATATTAGATAACATCTCAGTTTTGATTCAAAATGTTGCATTGATTTCAGGGGATCATCCTCTCAATATATAGAGAGACCTTTTCAAATCTTCATGCTTTATTGATTTAATGGGAAGGAAATTAGAATATAAGAAAGCATGATAAAAGTACTTTCATGCCGTGCAGCTTGTCAACATTTGTTTCAGAGATGGCCTGCTTTTATCCAAAATTGTGAATTAATTTGAGGAGAAAGCGAATAGACCCATGCCTGTATATGAGGGGGGACCTCAAAAAATCTAAAAAAATTTTTTTTTGAGAATGGACCCCTTGCAGTACACTTTCTAGCTTACCCCCTCTAGGTAAGTATTCTAGGAACCCATTGACATTAGTGTACCAGCTAGCCTTGTTGTGAGAGGCTGTTTGGCTTCAGTGGATTTTTTTAATTTTTCTTTCAACACGTTTGTCTATCTCACGATGAATGATTTATGAGCACACCAGCCCACGTCATGTTAAGTGTTCAGCAGTTTTTGACCAAAAATGGCATGACCTCCTCCCCCCATGCCCCATTCTCTCTATTCACCTGATCTCACCTTGTGTGGCATTTTTTTGTTTCCTTGGATGAAAACACGTCTCAAAGGAAATGTTTTTGACAATATGGAAGAAGTAAAACAAAAAAACAGCAGAAGCACTAACAGGCACCAAAATTGATGAGTGTGAAAACAGTTTTGAGTAGTGGAAAAAGCATCTCAATAGGTGTACTGTATCAAATGGAGAGTACTTTGAAGGTGACTGAGATTTAGCATGTAAGAATAAATATACAATTTTTTTGCAAATTTTGTTTTTTTGGGGTTCCCCCTCAGATGAACTTCTCTGTGATACCTATGAATTATTGACATACAAAATCAATAATTAGAGTTAGTTTTAATCAGTGGACAGTATTTGCTTGAATAATAATATTTCAAAAAAACTGATACAGCTTGATGTATGATAAGGAAAAAAAAATCCAGGCATCATAATGGGTGTTTCTTGATGACAAAGATCTCACTTCATTTTACTTTTACTTTATGTTAAAATGATATAAAAGCCTGGGGGGGAGGGGTGCTTAAATACGTGTACCAGTTATAAGCAAAATGAACTGATCTGACCCTTCACCTTTTGCTCTGAACTTTACTAGAAGGAAGGAATGTTGAAAGTTGAGATAGGGTCAAAGGTAGGTTTCTTGCACCAGTTAACCAAATGTAAGAGTCATTGGTGTTCAAGTAGTTAAGAGCAAAGAGAGGAAAACTTACTCAAATAAATAATGGAAAACTTTCCAAACCTACAGAAAGATATAACTATCCAGATGCAGGAAAGGCAGAGATCACCAAATGGATTCTATTCATATAAGATACCCCAAGCCATAATAAACTGTTAAAGGTCAGGGAGAAAGAGGATCCTAAGAGCATTTAGAGAAAGAAGCAAATAACGTATTAAGGAAAACTGATGCTTCTGAAAACAGACTTCTTGAGAATACCATGCTAGCCAGGAGGCAGTGGGATGACATATTCCAAGTGCTCAAGGCAAAATACTACCAACTGAGAATACTGTGCCCAGAAGAGCTGGAATTAGCAAGAGAATATAATGATTGTAAATAAATATGCCTTCTATTCAACATAGTATTGAAAGTCCTAGCCAGAGCAGTCAGAAAGAGAAAAGCATAAATGGCATCCAAATTGGAAAAGAGGAAATCATGTTATCCTCTGATGACATGAGCTTACATCTAGAAGAACATAAAGACTCTACCAAAAAACTCTTACAATTGCTAAATGAATTCATTAAAGCTTCAGAATACAAAATCAACATGCAAAGATTAATAGTTTTTCCATACACTAAGAGAAAGCTAAACTAGATCACCAATAATGATCTAGCAGGGAACCAAATCAAGAAGGAAATATCCTTTACAATAGCTACAATACATAAACAAATGAAACGCATAGTAATATATTTAATGAAGGAGGTGAAACATTTTGTACAAGAAAATTACAATAAAGAAATTGTAGATGACAGAAACAAATGGAAAAATATCTCATATCCATGGATTGGAAGAGTCAATATCATTAAAATGATCATACTGCCCAAAGCAATCTATAGATTCAGTGCAATTCCTATAAAAATACCAATGACATTCTTCACAGAAATCAACATGACAAAAATGTAAATGAAACCAAAAAAGAGCTCAATTAGCCAAAGTAATCTTAAGCAAAAAGAACAGAGCTGGAGGCATTATATTACCTGGCTTCAAACTATACTACAAGGCTATAGTAACCAAATGGCATGGTACTGTTATAGAAAATAGATGGATAAATGGAACAGAATGGAGAACCCAGAAATAAAGCCACATATTTACAAGATCTTTGAAAAAGCCAACAAGAACATAAATTGGGGAAAATTGATATGTAGAAGAATCAATCCGGACCCCATCTATTACCATAGACAAAAATTGACTCAAGATAGATTAAAGACTTAAATGTAAAACCTGAGACTATAAAAATAATAGAGGAAAAATTAGAGAAAGCTCTTCTGGACATTGGGCTAGGCAAAGAATTCATGGCAAAAACCTCAAAAACACAGGGAACAAAAACAAAAATAGAAAACTGAGACTTAGTTAAGCTACAGCGCTTCTAACAGCCAAAGATATAATCAACAGTTTGAACAGTCAACCTGCAGAATGAAAGAAAATATTTGCAAACTGTGCATCTGACAGGTGACTACTATTCAGACTTTACAAATAACTCAAGAAAAAAACAAATCCCATTAAAAAGTGGGTAAATAGCTGGGCTTGGTGGCTCAACCTGTAATCCCACACATTGAGAGGCTGGGGTGAGTGGATTGCATGAGTCCGCGGGTTTGAGACCCACCTGGGCCACTTGGTGAGACCTCATCTCTACAATAAATCCAAAAACTAGCCTGGCATGGTAGCGCGTGCCTGTAGATCCAGCTACTTGGAAGGCTGAGGTGGAAGGATTGCCGGAGCCCAGCAGGTTGAGGTTGCAGTGGACGGGAGCGCCCACTGCACTCCAATCTGGGCGACAGAGTGAGACTCCAATTCAAAAAAAAGTGGGTAAAGGACATAAATGGACATTTTTCCAAAGAAGACATATAAATGACCAACAGGCATATGAAAAAGTGCTTACTATCACTAATTGTCAGATAAATGCAAATTTAAATTACAATGAGATACCATCTTACACCGGTCAGAATGACTATTATTTTTTATTTATTTATTTTTGAGTTGAATTCTCACTCGGTCGCCCAGACTGGAGTGCAGTGGCCCCACCTGGACACCGCAGCCTCGCCTGCTGGGCTCTGACAATCCTTCTGTCTCAGCCTTCCGAGTAGCCAGAATTACAGGCCTGCTCTACCTTGCCCGGCTGTTTTTTTTTTTTTTTTTTTTTTGTAGAGATGAGGTCTCGCTGCCCAGGCGGGTCTCAAACCCTCAGGCTCAGGCAATCCACTCACCTCAGCCTTCCAGGCGCAGGATTACAGGCTGAGCCACCAAGCCTGGCTATGACTATTATTTATAAGACAAAAAATAACAGATGTTGGCAAGGTTGTAAATAAAAGGGAACCCATATACTGTTGGTGGGAGTATAAATTACTACAACTTTTATGGAAAACAGTATAGAGATTTCTTTAAGAAGTAAAAATATAACTACTGTTCAATTCATCAATCTCACTATTGGGTATTCCAAAGGAAAATAAATCACTATATCAAAAAGATACCTGCAGCCATATGTTTATTGCAACACTATTCCCAATAGCAAAAATATAGAATTAACCTGAGTATTTATCAACAAACGAGTGGATAAAGAAAATGTGGTATATACACATGATAGAATATTATTCAGCCACAAAAAAATGAAATCATGCCTTTTGCAACAATATGGATGAACTGGAGGGCATTATCTTAGGTGAAACACATTAGACACAGAAAGACAAGTACTACATTTTTAAAACACAATAGAATAAAACTAAATTGTATGCTTTTTATTTCATAGGCTATTTTTAAAAAAATGAATGATAATAGGAACTTTGTAAACTATACAGGCACATGAAAATTAAGCAATATGGTCACTTTGGCCATTTATAGTCAACATAGTACTGGAAGTCCTACCCAGAGTACTCAGAAAAGAGAGACAAATGAAAGGCAGCAAAATTGTAAAAGAGATAAGATTAATTTTATCAGATGACATAATTTTGTATATAGAACTCAAAGACTCTGACAAAAAGAACTATTAGAACTAATGAATTCAGTAAATTCAGTAAATTTTCAAGATACAAAATCAACATACACGAATCAGCAGTTAGGCAAGAGAAAGAAATAAATGACATTTAAATGTGAAATGTGTCCATTGCTTTACTAATCTCTGGTGTGACCATATATTTTTTGAGCTATGACAGTTGCCATGTTTTATAGACTTTGGTCCCTTGTCCTACCTTAGCTAGGTGAGTCTCCTCTCTTCTCTTTCTCTAATTTACTTTCTAAATAA
>NW_007231244.1:0-12445 GCF_000164805.1 Carlito syrichta | reverse complement strand
ACAGTGTAGAAGTGTCCCTTTCACACACCATCTCCAGCAGTGTATTTTTTAAGTTGTGATAATGCATCTGACTGGAGTTAGGTGGTATCTCAGTGTGGTTTTCATTTGCATCTCCCTGATGATTAGTGAGGTTGAGCATTTCTTCATGTGTTTGCTGGCTGCTCGATGTCTTCTTTTGTGAAGTGTTTGTTCATATCTTTTGCCCATTTTATAATGGAGTTGTTTGTTTTCTTCTTTTCAGTACGTTTCAGTTCCTTGTAGATCCAGGATGTTAAGCCTTTGTCAGACCTAGAGTTGGCAAATACTTTTTCCCAGTCTGTAGGCTGTCTCCCTGCTCTCTTGATGGTTTCTTTGGCTTTGCAGAAGCTTGTCAGTTTAATAAGGTCCCATTTGTCTATCTTCTCTCTTATGGCCTGTGGGTTTCGGGTTTTGTACAGGAATTGGATGCCAGTTCCTATTTCCATGAGAGTATTTCCTTCCTTTTCTAAGGTTCTTATGGTTTGAGGTTTTACATTTAGGTCTCTGATCCATTTGGAGTTAACCTTTGTGCATGGGGATAGATAGGGGTCCTGTTTCAATCTTCTGCATGTGGTCAGCCAGTTTTCCCAGCACCATTTACTGAATAGGTTCTCCTCTCCCCATTGGTAGGTGGTGGGGGCTTTGTCGAAGATGAGTTGGTTGAGAAATTGAGGTTTTGCTTCTGGAATCTCAATTCTGTTCCATTGATCTATATGCCTGTTCCTGTACCAATACCAAGCTGTTTTGATGATTGTAGCTTTATTGTAAAGTTTGAAGTCTGGTATTGTGATACCACCTGCTTTGTTTTTTTTTGCTGAGGATTGTTCTGGCTATTCTTGGACGTTTGTGTTTCCATATGAATTCCTGTGTTGTTTTTTCTAGGTCTGAGAAGAATGTTGTTGGTAATTTAATGGTCTGACAAAGGCTTAACATCCTGGATCTACAAGGAACTGAAATGTACTGAAAAGAAGAAAACAAACAACCCCATTATAAAATGGGCAAGAGATATGAACAGACACTTCACAAAAGAAGACATCCGAGCAGCCAACAAACACATGAAGAAATGCTCAACCTCACTAATCATCAGGGAGATGCAAATCAAAACCACACTGAGATACCACCTAACTCCAGTCAGAATGGCAATTATCAACAACTCAAAAAATAACAGCTGCTGGAGAGGGTATGGTGAAAAGGGAACACTTCTACACTGCTGGTGGGAGTGTAAACTAGTGCAACCTCTGTGGAAAGCAGTGTGGCGATTCCTAAAAGCTCTAAAAATTGACCTTCCATATGACCCTGCAATCCCCCTACTGGGAATATACCCTGAAGAACACAAATCACTCTATAAAAAAGATGCCTGCACACGTATGTTTATCACAGAGTTGTTCACAATAGCAAGAACCTGGAAACAACCATGCTGCCCACCAAAGAGGGCTGAATGAAAAAAATGTGGTACATATACACGATGGAATACTACACAGCCATAAAAAAGAACAAAATCATGAATTTCGCAGCAACCTGGATGGAACTAGAGTCTATAATACTGAGTGACCTTTCACAGAAACAAAGATCCGAATATCACATGTTCTCACTCATATAATGGACCTTGAACATCCAATGCAATACTATAAGAAAATGACTGACGGTACTGGGAAACTATAGGGGGAGGGGGATGGGATTAACAGTAGCAAATATCTGTCTGGGGATGGGAAAACACCTCTTATCAACAGGGTGCCTAAATGAAATGTAATTGTACACCTAACCCTTAACTGTACCCCACAAAACCATAATAAAAAATACTGATTAATTAAAAAAAAAAAAGATTCTCCATCAAGGGTCAGGGGGAGGCAAACTGCAGGCAAGAATAGGCCTGTGTATAATATTCAAGTGATGAGCCCTGAGATTGAGGATGTAGGGACACTAGGGCCTATGACAGCAATGGCTGCCAGGAGCAGGGACAGAAGCAAAAGGGGGAAGAGATAGTCAAGGGGCAAGGGCAGGGAAGGTAGAGGCAGAGGAGAGGGGACCAGGACCAAGTGACCCAGACTTTAGCTCCCTGACCTGATACCCCTTTCAGGCCTACTAGATGGGCTTATGTTCTCTAGTTTCAGTATGTACATTTTCTGAAATTAAGCTTTCAGACAGGGCCCTTCAGAAGAAGATACAAAGGTCCAAGAGCTAGTTAGTCAAACTTGTAAAAGGTTTGTAAAATAAGTAGGAGGTTTTGACACTATAAGAGTGATGTAAATGTTGATTAGCTAAGAATAACAAATTCATCAGTAGCAAAATGGTTTCAAGCAGTTAGGTTGTTTATCAAGACACAAATTCAGTAGTTAGGGAGGAGCTTTAAGAATATTTATATGGGAAGGGGAGAAGATTCCAAGCAATTGTATAAAAGAGAGATTCATAGCCCAGCAAAAGACCCTGGAATTGTTGCTATCATGCAAGAACTAGGGAAGGAAGACAAACCATGGCAGATTTGAATCCAGTCACATCCACTCTTGTTGCATCCACACTGGCTTGGAGTCTATCACCCCTTAGGGAGGTGGAAGGGGATGCTAGGATGAGGTCAAGCCTATGGGAGGTGAATTCAGAAACTGACTCCCTCCCTCTCCCACTGATAAGACAAATGGTAACTTTTCAAAGGAAAGTCACTCTGAAATTGGAACAAGGCTGGTCAGTGTCCTGGACAGGCCCTTCCCCCCCAAAACAGGGGTCCTGTGAGGGTGACTGCAGGTTGGTGGCTCTTTCATTTCTGCTCCTGATGGCAGGCAGGAACTTGTCCTTGAAGGAAGCCAGAGAACATCTGCCTGCAGTTGCTGTCTTGTCTCACCCCTGGGGCTGCTTCCAAAATGAGCCCTTTGTTCCCTGCCATCCAACTTCATTGGCACTAAAAGGGCCTCTTCTTGGGATGACACCAGCTCATTTTCGACATGGACACAGCCAAGAAAGGCTGAAAGTTGAGACTCTGTCAGGCTGCTCAGACTGCGGAGTGGGGAGCAGGAACGCTGGCAAGGAAGACGCGGGTCTGCCGGAGAAGCACTTGGGCACTGTCGTGTACTTAACACCAAAACCACCACCACCCCCTTCCACTGCAGCTTCCGTTTTGCCTGTTTTTCTGTTTTTGAAGCTGGGGACACTTCAGTCTCTATTGGGACTTGAGGCACCACTACTCCTGATAAAAATGCGCATTCCTGGAGCCAGAGGAACCAACCAATAAAGAGCTGTTTGCAACACAAGTGATTTGTTTTACTCTTTTGACTCGTGTTAATCAACTAACAAGTCTTTATTGAGTGCCTACTCAGACAGTCCAGAGTTTGGGGGAGCACAAGAGAAGTTATAGGCCTCTGACCTCAAAGAGCTTCCCATCTAACTGGGGTGGGGGTAGAAAAGACAAAATGTACACTGAATAAAGAAATCAGCATACTAATTGAAGCTAGTGGATGAGGTCTCAAACTTCCTACTTGAATGTTCAGAAGAGGGAGTGGAGAAGCTGGAGAGGGCTCCATGGAGGAAGTGGAGCTTGCACTGGCTGGCCAGGAAAGGGGAGAACCTGGGGAGAGAGACAATAATGCAAGTTCTGTCCATGGGTGTGGCCATCTTCCTACAGGAGACCCAGCTATTTCTCCAACAGCCACAGGCATGTCTCTAGGTGTTCCTGGAGCACATTGGTCCCTGGGTTGTCCCTAACTAAGTTAGACTAGCTGATCCTAACTGAATCCTCTCAATTCTGCAAGAGCCCTTTCCTCACACTGCCTGGGCCTCTCCAGGCATCTTGGACAGGAGAGAAACACCTCCATGAACAGACCAGAAGGCCATTTTACAATTCAAATGGAAGTTGCTTCTTCCCTTCTGATGTTTGCATTTTTCAGTCTGTAGCTCAGTCCCTCTGAAATTTACTAAGTGCCTGGAGACTTGGGAGTGACACTGAAAGCAAACAGTGATGAATGACAGGAGCTCAGCTGTCCATGGGTCACATGACTGCCCTTCTCGGGGGGGGGGGGGGGGACAATTTGACTTTGAAAGATGCTTGGCTTCTGGTCCCTTCAAACAGGGCATGAACAAAATTATGAGGCAGCCAAAGCTTACGCCTCTCCTGCAACCAGCTTTGTTCCTGAGACCTGCTGTTTTCTACTGTTGCTTGCCCCAAAGCATGCAATACCTCCATTCTGTCCCCTTCCTGCCCAAGGTTCCCAAAGATGTCCCCTCACCCTGTGCCATGTTTACCCACTATATTCAGTGACTTGGGTAAAGGCCTAGCCTTTCTCTTCTGCCTAATGATAACAGCTTTTTATGTGGTGGTTCTATTCATTTTTTTACACCCATTGCCTCTTTTGAGAAAAAGTGTTTTCACATCCATTATCTCCTCACAGCCTCTAACTGTACTGCCAGATAGGCTAGGTGACTGCTTCTCTTCCACCCCAGAAACAAAGGGAGGGGATGAAGAAGCAGTGACCCATAAAGGCTAAGCACATTAGTGGTCCAGTTGGAGCCAAATCTCTCAGCTAGGACCCCAAAGTATAGCATCCCACCAGCTTCCACTCTGGGTCCTGGACTCTAACTATCCAGAGTCTTCATTGTAGGGCTGCCCCATTCCTATGGCCAGTCACACTCCATGTCCTGGCCCAGCCTGGATGCTCAGCTCACATCATAATTAACCTGTCTCTGATCCCATTCACTCTGCATTGTTGGGAGAATGAAATGAGATCACAGGTACAGAAGCACTTAGAAAGGTTAAGCATATCACACAAATGTAGAGGTGACGACATTACTGGTAGCGTTATTCAGGGTGACCAGAGGAGTAGAAAAAGGGAGCTGAAGATAAACTTCCCCCACTTTATACAGCCCAAGCCCTTCTCCCACCAACTCCTAGCCTCTAAGAAACAGTCCCACAATGCACTCTGCCCCCTCATTTTCCAGGCAGTTCTTTCCTTGACCCAACTAGCAGACAATCTGGCTCTTTCTGGATGCCTTGACTCCTCTATGGACTAAACAGATCCCTCCGTCACTGTCCAAAGAAGGACTGATAGGTAGCTTGAGCTAACAACTTTTGCTAGGCAGAATGTGGCTAAAGGATCAATAAACTGAGAAGATGCAATAGTTCTGAGCTGTTGCTCTCGTTGTCTTGTGCTTTTGTGGAGGAAGATAGAGATGTAAACAGCTAAATTTCCAGGCATCAGCTCTTAGTTCTTCATCCCTCTTTGCCTTTTGCTCTTTTCTCTTTACATTTCATTGTATGCATGTCTAAGATGTCTAATAAATATAATAAATATTACATTTACTGTATTTAATATGACTATGTAAAATGTCTAATAAACATATCTTAAATGAATTTATAAATAATATAGAAACATAAATAAGATGTCTAATAAATACAATCAATATCATATTGAATACACTCAATGTAATAAATACATGAAATACCTAATAAATATATGTCTAAAATGAATACACATGTCCAAGATGTCTAAGACATATAATAAACATCATATTTAATACACTTATATAAAAATATAATGAATACACAAGCAAAACTAAAAAATGGAGACACATGATACTATCACTCGATACAAAAACACACAGCACTCCTGCAACATGAAGGCTAAAGGGGGGAGTGTGTGAGGGGTCAGTCTCACGATGGAAGGATAAGAAGTGGAGTGAGGGGACAGGACATTTCAAGTTCACAAGGGAAGGGTGGGGCGGGGTTCAAGGAGCCAAGATCCAGAAGAGGTCCTCCCTGTGGGCAGGCTCAGGAATGAACTAAAGATGCTTGGTCCCGAGCTTGTCCAGATGGTGGGTGACATGTCCCCCTGTCTCCGTAGCCTCTTCTCTCTGGATTCCACAAGTCTCACTGTTCCCACTCCTTAGCAAGACATCAAAAC
Source organism: Carlito syrichta (assembly GCF_000164805.1). NCBI lineage: Eukaryota > Metazoa > Chordata > Mammalia > Primates > Tarsiidae > Carlito > Carlito syrichta. Next base: position 6,545 of record NW_007231244.1, on the reverse strand, counting down.
CACACGGGGTCAAGTACTCACCCTGAGTTTGTGACTCTCGCTGCTGCCAAGCACCTTTCATACATTCCATGATGGACACCTGTGGTCTTGTGTACCCACAACACAGTCCCATCTTATTTTTTTCTTTTCATTTTTGAGTCAGGTCTCACTCTGTCACCCAGGCTGATGTGCAGTGGTGCCATCATGGCATATCGCAGCCTTGGTCTCCTGTATGCAGGTGATCCTCCTGCCTCAACCTTCTGAGTGGTTGAAACTCCAGGTACACATCACCACACCTGGCTCATTTTTTTATTTTTGTAGAGACAACACCTCACCATGCTGCCCTGGCAGATCTTGAACTCCTGGGTTCAAGGGATCCTCCTTCCTCGGCCTTCCAAAATGTTGGGATTACAGGTGCAAGTCACCATGCCCAGCTGATAACGCTCCTTAGCCCATTGTTTTAGATCCCAAAGGCTGTCACTTAAAAAATTACAAGCCACGGCTTATTAAAACAAAAACTAATTATCTCTCAGTTCTGGAGGACAGAAGCCTGATTGAGGCATCAGCAAGCCATGTACCTGCTGCAGCCTCTGGAGGGGATGCTTCCTTGCCCCTCTTGGCTCCTGGTGGCCCCCATACCCCTTGGCTTGTGATGGTACAGCTCTGACCTCCGCCTCCACAGTCATTCAACATTTTCCCCTGTCTGTCTGTATCTCCTCTTTTAATAAGGACAGCAGTTGTGGGATCTAGTGCCCATTTTAAATCGAGAATGACTCACTGCAAAGCTCTTGACTAATGACATCTGCAAAGACCTATTTCCATAAGGCCATATCCCGCGAGGACCTGAGTTTTGGGGAGACACTGCAACCCATGATACTCGTTCACATGCTTGCCACCGAAACAGTCAGTTTTATGTGTGATTCAGTCCCTCTGGTTATGCATAAACATTTCAGTTATAAACACCAGTGGAAACAGGTGGGCCCTCACCCAATGGTCATTCCTCTCCCCTTCTTCCTGGTCCTTGATACCTGTCTACAAAGTCGGCCTGTGACAGATCTGGGCACTTGCTTTCCAAGATCCCTGCATCTGGGAGTGACCTGGCTTCACTTGACTCAGCTCAACCACTGAGACAAAAGAAGAGATGCAACGGAGACTTGACTTCCTGTGAGGCCGAGGACTCAACACTTGTTGTGGCCTTGGTCGTGGTCCTGTGCTTAGTTGGCATTCTAATACCTTTCTGTTCTTCTAAGAAGCACCCAGTTGTGTTAGGTTCAGGTTCCCTGAACACTGAGATGCAGTCACTTCCCTCTAGACCAGGCATGCCAACCTGTGACCCATGGGCTGAATGCAACCCAGGACAGCGAGTCATGCAGCTCCACAAAATCCTTTAACATTCTGTGTTTCATAGCATTACTTTCTTCCTGACCCCCTTGTGTAGTTCCATTTTTGAAGTTTACAATCACGCCTTGTTTATGACCTTGTTTGTTGGCAGCACATACATTTGTGAACCACTGTTTTCAGTAAGGAAGCACACAAAGAGCAGAAGTTGAACAAGTATTTCTGATAAGCACCTTGAGAGCTCACTGAGAATGGCGACCACTTCCATCAAATCGGAGGCTGATAGATTAGTTTTACAAAAACAAAGTCAAATTTTTCTCTAGTTTTATATAGTTCTTATTTTTATAAATTTTATAATAAATAATAATATATACATAATATGTTTATAACTGAAATGTTTATGCATAACCAGAGGGACTGAATCACACTGTAAAATGTGGTTGATTCGGTGGCAACCATGTGAACAGGTGTCATGAGTGTCATGCCTCAATCTGACTTCTAGCCTCAAGCAAGTCTCCCACCTCAGCCTCCCAAAGTACTGGGATGACAGGCGTGAGTCACTGTGCCCAGCCTCTCATTTTATTTTATGTCATTTACCTTGCTCCTTTATATATACTAATTTTATTATATAATTTATGTGTGGTCTAATACAATTTTTCTTCACTTGATGCAGCCCAGGAAAATGACCCTGCCCTAGACAAACAGAGAATGTCACACAAACAAGGTTCTCTTTTCTGTCGCCTTTCTGCATCAGAAAGGTCATGACAGCAACATGCCATCTCTCTACCATGAGGGGAATGCTAAAAGAATCCTGGATATTCTAACCCCTGACATCATCTGCATTGCCTAACCCTGTCCCTCCTGAATTGTTTTTTCATGACAAAAATATACAGTGAAGAATATTTGGGTTTTCTCTGTCATGCAGCAGAAAGCATCCTAACCACTGATAGAATGCTTGACCAAGGCAGGGACGGTCATTACCTTGACCTGAAATTTTGGACTTGAGACACCAGGAGTCATGTGAGTGTCCAATTGGCTGAAATCACAAGCTATACAATTTTGAAATTTTGTCTACCTGCATCCTTGGCACATGGGTGGAAGTCTACAGAACAAGAGGACGAACTTGACCCACAAAGAGCTGCATGACTAAGAGAGAGAGAGTGGCATGGCCCCACTGCCTAGGGGCCTGGTGCCCAGTACCACATGAGATACTGGTCTTTCTCCAATCAGGCTTGTCTAATTCTTCCAGAGCTCATCTTTTCAATAAAACTCTCTCTCTGGCTTAAATCAACTCAAGTGGGATTTTGTTCATTCCTAAGGTAAACTAACTAATAAAGCTTCTTTTCCTCCTCCTAGATGATACCATCCTTTAAGTGTCATTTTCTTTTATTTCTGTTGTAGACACAGGGTCTCACTATGTTGCCCAGCCTAGTCCCAAACTCCTAGTCTCAAGCAAGCTTCCCACCTCAGCCTCCCAAAGTGCTGGGTTGACAGGCATGAGCCACTGTGCCCAGTCTCATTTTATTTTATGTCCTTTATCTTGTTCCAAGGAACTTGAATCCCATCTTATGTCTTCAGTGCCCTTGTGATTAAGAGCCAGTTTTGCAGTTGGAGACACCTGAGTTTACTTCAAGGTTCTGTTGTCAAGTAACCATCTCAAAGACTTATACACTTTATCTCAAAGAGAAGGACTATGGTGACATTTATCACGTGAGGTTCCAAGGATGACATGAGTTGAATGTTTGATTGAAATCTTGACATGCACTTAATGCATTGATTATCACCACCCAGGCAAATGTTGTTATTTATGAACCACAAGGCAACAATCTTTTGCTAACCACCATCTCTGTCAGCATGCTAATCATCCCTCACTTATTTCCTTCTGAACTGGCAATTCAGACATTGCTCAGTTCCCCCTTACCCTAGGCAGGTTCTCACTCTTCTTGCTTCTGTCACTCTTCACCCACCCACCCTGCTGTTAACATTCTTGGTTTGGAGGTGGTGGTTGTGTTAGGCACCCTGTCACAACTGTGTCTAATTTATTTCTAATCAAGATAAAAATGGTGATGAATTATAGTTACTTGCATATTTATTTTATTTAGTTAGTTCAGTTTGATATTTTTAAAGTAAATTTGGGACTCTGAAATCTTCAATCTCTTGTGCACAAGTGGTGGCTGAAAAACAATAAGATAACTCTCGGAGTCATAAAATACTTCTTTTCTATGTGAGGAGACAGGACATATGGACAAACTATTGTTGCATTTATCACATTTTTCTAGGTGTTAGGGAAAGATGCAGTGTTTGGAGATTTCAGAAGAACTGCAGGTGACGCCCAGTCAGTAAAGTTTACTTTGGAGATGTGACCTTAGACCTGTGTGCAAATAGCCTTCTTTGGGCCCACACTGTAGGGAGCACTATACAATACAAACACCTGCAACAAAACGTATGCAAGAACACCTGGATGCTGGTCCTTGGGATCCCACAGGCAGAGCTGACCAGTAAGACCTACAGTCTTCAACACTAGCTCCTGCGCCAAACACCTTCCATGTTTCAAATCATCATTCCTCAGACCACTAGTCATATGTCTCCAAAACAAAAGATGACTGCATCTGGATGGCATGATGTAGGGGATGCCAGCTTCTGCTGACCTCGCAATGACCCTGGTGCTACACTCTGACTGACTCCTTGAAGAAAATTTGCTAAGTTCCCTGTGAAAAAGGGCATTCAAAAGAAATAAAAGAGTTGTTCAAATTAGTCATGACTTTAAAGGCAAAAAAAAAAGCAAGAGTAGTTTCTCTACAGAGCCTACCAGAACCAATGAAAAGATGAAATACCACGTAGAAAAACCTGTTAGTGCAGAATTCTATAACTAGAACTACGAAAAGAAGAGAAAAAACGGAAATCAAATTTCATGAAACATTCACTTCTCCCAAATATTCTAGGTTGATTGTTAAAGTTTTCTGCTCAGCCAGCTTTCTGAAGAATGTCCACTTTTAGTTCGTACATATTTTTATTGCTGAAATTGAGGTTTTAATATATGCCTCCTGACCTGGGTTCACGTTTTATGACTGAAAAAATATATAAAACCTCAAAAAAAACATAGTCAAATTGTTGAATTTTAGTTGGTTTTAGGTCAGAGGGCAAGAATCCACTGAGCTTTATGGTACTTTCCAACTGAAATTTTAAAAAATGCCCCAAACTTGACCAAAATTCATCAATTTATCTGGGGCCAAAATTTTAGTCAATTTGGCACAAATATGGGGTTTTTAATGATATCTGAGGCCAGGTGGATTTTTAAAAATGATTGAGGCTAACATTTTATAAGCCTCAAGAAAACAAAAATTTTCCATTGCTCAAATATTCATTTAAGACTTAATAATTAAAAATAAGATTCTTAGAGCTATTATACAACACAGTTCCTTTGTATTTTAAACTGGTGATTTTTCCTAAGTAGGCAGACAATAATTTCATTATTCCATGTGGCTTAGCTAAGACTTTGTTTAAAACATAAAATCAAAGTTTAAACATTCCTCTCCTAGTTAGTGATTTTTTCCAACCAAATTGCATAAGCCAAGGTCAATAAGAATAAAATGTATGATTTTGAAACAACAAATTATTTGTACTGTGGTTATGATTAAGATATAAAATGGGGGCAATAAATGAAATTCTATAAACTGACTTCATTGACGATAAGTGCTTCTTAAAACCCAGAAGCTTGAAATTCCAATAGGAACACAACTTCTCTTCATCCTAAAGCATGAGTAAACTGCTAAGATGTGAAGTCTGATTTCCTATAAGAGGGAGAAAAGTAGAAGATAAGCTTAAGCCACATTATCTTCCTTCCAAGATACACTTACATTCTTGATGTTTCCACTAGGGATTAAGTTAACAAATAGTCAGCAAGCTAGTTCTATGTCTCCTTTGGATACACCTCAGAAGACATGGGTTTTGTCTTCCAAGATTGTTGACTTAGATGAGCTAGGCCAGTACAGGCAAGATAGAGGAGGAACTCCCAGGACACAAAGTAAGTTAGGTTCCAAATGCTAAGGAAAGGTATGAGCCACATTTTAAGAACTAATGAGTTTTATGTTAGAGGCTCACTCAAGAACTCTTAGTGAATGACTACTATTTACAGGTCCTGTGTGAGGTTGTGGAAAGTCAAAGATGACACAGTTTGTGCTCCTGGAGATGATTTATGGGAGATACAGACACATCCAAAAGGGGACAGGAAATAAAATCAGTAAGTAACAGAACAGACATATGTCCAGGGTGCAGTGAGAGCATGGGGAGTGCCAGGCCCAGCCTGGTCTGGGGGCCCATGGGAGCAGTCAGGGAAGCCCACACAAAGGGTGCTTGGACACCAGACATGCAGAAAGGAGAGGAAAGCTGTCCGAGAGATCAACCATGTGATAACAAGAACAGAATGCTGTCACAAGTAAAGTTTGAGGGCTAAGGATAGAGGAGGGATCAAGGGATAAACATAAACACTGTTGGGGGGTGCTGGGAGGCAAGGGTGGAGAGCTGACCTGGGCTCTGGGTAAATTTTAGTCCCCCAAAAGACATAAATATCCTCTAATCTCCAGAACCTGTGAATGTTAGCTGCTCAGACAAAGGGTCTTTGCAGTCCAAATGGGTTAAGAATCTTGAGATGTGAAGATGTCTTGGAATGTTGGGGTAAGCCCTACATGCAACAAACATCCCAATTAGAGTAGAGCTGAAGAACATCTGACATGAAAGAGAGGAGAAAACAGAGGAGAGGAGACAGCACTATTGAAGAGGGCCACAGAAACAAGTCAAGTAACAACAACCGCTTCCAGATTCTGAAGAGGAAACAAAATAAGGATGCTCTCTTGGAGCCCACAGAGGGAGCATGGTGTGACTGACAACTTGCTTTAGGACTTCTATCTTCCAGAACTGTGAAAGAACATGTTTCAGTTGCACTGAGACACCCGTGTCACCAAGAAAACATCTGGAATGAGGCAGGTGCAGAAAACCGACACAGAGCCTCTTGAGTACTGTTTAGAATTCAGGCTTGCTCTGGTGGACAATGGCTTCACTTTGTTTGGGAGTTGGCTTTCAAGCGGGACACAAGGTTGATGGGAAATTAGGGCAGAGGTTACAGGAAGGGACACCATAGGTTCTTGGTTTGAACTTCTTTGTCCCCTCAGTGTTCACTTATTGAAATCCAACCTCCAAGATGAGGGTGTTAGAATGTGGGGCCTTTGGGG
>NW_007231243.1:3868-9138 GCF_000164805.1 Carlito syrichta | reverse complement strand
AGAAAGATCCTGAGGAGGTTAATGACAGATTTAGCATATCACAGAGCAAGTAATTCTGAAAATGTTGGGATCCAGAAGCCCAGATTGCTAATTAAACCTTATCAAGAGGCCCTGTAGATTCCAGAAAATGAGAACTCCTAGAACGGGATTTCCTTTTATATTCTCAGTAAGATACCCTGATTTTTCCTGTCGATTTGGATTCCAAATTCAGTATATCAATAGACAGATGCCCAGAAGATTCCTAGGTGCGTGTTTTCCATGATTCCTGGTTACCATTAAAAGTATGTTGTAAACATTTGGCAAGTGCAAAACTCTTTTCCCGCCTCAAAATAAAAAGAGACACGGAAGGGAAAGGATTACCGGGTTCACCTTAAGACCAGAGTTACATCCAAATATGGCAAGAAGAATCTTTTTGTCCTGGAATCTGGCCTTATTTGTTCTGAGGATCCTAACGGACTTGGAGTGACCAATACCCATTTACAACTTTTAAGAGGACCAGAAGGTTGCTGGAGTCCTGAAATGACCGATTCGTAATATCTACATGCTAAATTGCTCTGAAACATATTTGGAGCTCGAAGTTCTGTTTCTTGTTTGTCCCATAGCAGACAACCTGGGAATTTTTTTGGATTGAGGACGCGTACAACAATGATTCTTTATTCGTACTTACTTGGAGGTCATGTAGTGTCCTGTATGTGAGGACTCTCTTTCCCTTGATTCCTGTTTTGAAACCCTGATTCTTGTTTAGCCCTTAGTAAGACGCCATGTAGATTTTGTGATAGAGGAACCGTGGAAAACAGATTTCTTATCTTTTTTTAGCAAGAGGCCATGTAGTTTCCTATATATGAGGATTGCTATTACCCACATTCATGCCTCGAATCCCTGACTCTTCTTTAGGGTTCAGCAAGACGCCCTGTAGATTTTCAGGTCTGAGGACTCATATAACCCAGATTCCTTAACTTTTTCAACATCCGTGCAGTTGCCTGTATATGAGTACTCATGTTCACAGATACTGGTGTCAAAAGCTTGATTCTTGTTTAGATCTTAGGAAGACACCGTATACGTTGTGGAGATTGAGAAAACATGTCAACCACATTCATATTCTTTCTTGGTTCATGAATTCCATGATTCCAGGTTACCATTAAAAGTACGTAGCAAACATTTGGCAAGTGCAAACTCCATGTCCCTTCTCAAAATAAAAACAGACACGTAAGGGGAAGGATTACAGGGTTCAACTTAAGACCAGAGTTACATCCAAATATGGCAATAAGATTCTTTTTGTCCTGAAATCTGGCCTTAGTTGTTCTGAGGAATGTAACGGATTTGGACTGCCCAATACCATTTACAACTTTTAAGAAGACCAGAATGTTGCTGGAGTCCTGAAATGACCATTTCATAATATCCAAATGCTAAATTGCTCTGAAACATTTGGGGAGCTCAAAGATCTGTTTCTTCTTTGTCCCATAACAGACAACATGGGAATTTTTTGGATTGACGACGCGTACAACAATGATTCTTTATTCGTACTTAGTTGGAGGCCATGCAGTGTCCTGTATGTGAGGACTCTCTTTCCCTTGATTCCTGATTTGAAATCCTGATTCTTGTTTAGCCCTTAGTAAGAAGTCATGTAGATTTTCTGATAAAAGAACCGTGGAAAACAGATTTCTTCTCTTTTATTAGCAAGATGCCATGTAATTTCCTGTATATGAGGATTGCTGTTACACCCATTCATGCCTCGAATCCCTCATTCTTCTTTAGCCGTCAGCAAGATGCCCTGTAGATTTTCAGGACAGAGTACTCATATAACACAGGTTCCTTATTTTTAGTAAGAGCCGTCCAGTTACCTGTGTATGAATACTCCTGTTCACAGGTACATGCGTCGAAAGCTTGATTCTTGTTTAGATCATAGGACGACGCCATATAATTTTTTAGAAATTGAGAAAACATATCTCCCACATTCCTTATACTTTCTTAGGAAAAGTCAGTGCATTTGCCAGTTTATGAGGATTTCATTTCCCTAGTTTATACTTCAAAACCTTAATTCGTGTTTAGCCCTTAGCAAGAAACCCTGCAGTTTTTTGGGAATGGAGAAAACGTGTAAACCATATTCCTTATTCTTCTTTTGCAATAGACAGTGCAGTTTCCTGTATATGAGGACTACCATTATCCAGATTCCTACTCCCAAATCCTGAATGGTGGTTATCTCTTAGCAAGACGGTTTTTTAGTTTTTGGGATTGAGGCCTCGTGTAACTAAGATTCCTTATTCTTCCGCAGCAACAGGTCGTGTAGTGTTCTGTATATGAGAACTCCCATTACTGAAATTCCTGCTTCACTCTCAGCAAGACGCCATGATATTTCCTGTTTACCTAGAAATCCAGTTGCTTGGATATCCAGAGAAAGACTGCCATAAAATCCTTGATGAATTGAAACCCAAGATTCCTGGTCCCTTTTCAAAAGACACACTACAAATGTGGCGAAATAGAAGCCCAGATTGCTGATTAAACCTTATAAAGAGACTTTGTAGAATTAGACGATTGAGAACTCCAAGAACTGGATTCCATTTCCGTTCTCAACAAGATGGTCTGAATTTCCCTGTCCATGTGGATACCAAAATTCTGTGTACAAAAAGGCAGCTGCCCAGATGTTTCATAGGGTCGTGTAATCCATGGATCCTGGTTACATTTTAATAATTCGTACTAAATATTTGGCAACAGCAAGACCCACAGCCCCTCTACAAATAAAGTACTAACGGAAATTTTAGCATTACCAAGTTCATCTTAGACCAAAGTTACATCCAAATACTGATATATGATACTTTTTTTCCAGGAATCTGGCCTGAATTGTCCTGAAAAACTTAAAGGATTTGTACTACCATATACCCGGTTACAACTCCCAAGGGACCCAGAATGTTGCTGGAGTCCTGAAATGACTGATTCATAATACCCACAAGCTAAATATCTCTGAAATATGAGACGAGCTTGAAAGCCTTGATTCTTGTTTATACAACAGCAAGGCACCCTGAGAATTTTTTCGGATTGTGGACTAGTGTATGACAGATTCCTTATTCTTCTTTACTGAGGGGATGTGTAATATCCTGTATATGAGGACTCCCTTTCCCTAGAATCTTGTTTGGAAACCCTGATTGTTGGTTTGCCATTATCAAGATGTCATGTATATATTGTGATGGAGGAACCACGTAAAAGAGGTTTCTTAGTTCTCCTTAGCAAGAGATCATGTAGATTCTGCATATGAGGACTGCTGTTAGTTATGATCCAGCTCCTAAACCTGATTTTTGTTTAGCCCACAGCAAATGGCCTGTTGATTTTAAGGCCTGAGGACTGTTATAACCCCGATTCTTTTTCTTCCTTGGCAAGGGCTGTGTGTTTTCCTGGGTATAAGTACTCTCATTAGATACATCCTGCTTCGAAACTCTGACTCGTTTTAGAACTTTCCAAGATGCTCTGTCGATTTTGGGAATTGAGGACTTTCTTAACCCAGATTCCTTATTCTTTCTTAGCAAAAGGTCATGTAGTTGCCTGTCAATAAGGACTCCATTTTCCAGATCCATGCTCGAAAACACCATGATTCGTGTTTAGCCCATAGTAAGATGACCTTAAGCTTCATTGGGATGAGGACCCGAGTAACACAGATTCCGTATTCTTACTTAGCAATAGGCAGTGAAGTTTCCTGTATGTGAGGACTTCCATTACCCAGATTCCTACTTCAAAAATCTGATTCTTGGTTACCACTTAGGAAGACGGCTTGTAGTTTTGGGACTGAGGACTCATATAACGAAGATTCCTTACACTTCCTTAGCAATATGACGTGTAGTTTCCTGTATATGATGACCTCTATTACCCTGCTTCCTGCTTCACTCTGAAGGATGCTGAGACAGTTCCTGGTGACCGAGAATTCCAGTTTTTTGGTTATCAAGAGAAAGAAGTCCATAATATTCTTTGGGAACTGGAATCTAAGATTACTGGTTCCCCTTAACAAAACCGTCCCAAAATGTGGAATATTCCAAACCCAAACCCCAATTCCTATCGGCCCACCAACAAGAATTTTCTGTACTTTGAGGTCACCTGAATCGAGGAATTTTGTACCAATATACCTTTTGATTCTGGGGAATATGATTATGGTCGTAGATGGTCCCAGGAAACAAAAGGACTTCTAGGGCCAAATCCTTGATAAAACTAACAAGAGGACCAGAAAAATTCTGAGGATCTGTAAAGACAGATTTAGCGTATCCACGGAGTAAGTAGCTCTGAAAATGTAGGGACCCAGAAGCCCAGATTGCTGATTAAACCTTATCAAGGAGCCCTGTAGATTCCGGAAATGAGAACTCTTAGAACCGGATTTCTTTTTAATTCTCAGTAAGATTCCCTGATTTTTCCTGTCGATTTGGATTGCAAATTCAGTATATCAAAACACAGACGCCCAGAAGTTTCCTAGGTTCGTGGATTCCATGATTCCTGGTTACCATTAAAAGTACATAGTAAACATTTGGCAAGTGGAAAACCCTTGACCCGTCTCAAAATAAAAAGAAACACGGAAGGGGAAGGATTACAGGGTTCACCTTAAGGACATAGTTACATCCAATTATGGCAAGAAGATACTTTTTGTCCTGGAATCCGGCCTTAGTTGTTCTGAGGAACCTAGTGGACTTGGAGTTCCCAATACCATTTACAACTTTTAAGAGGACCAGAACGTTGATGGCATACTGAAATGACCGATTCATAATATCCAAATGCTAAACTGCTCTGAAACACTTTTTGTAGCTCGAAGATCTGTTTCTTGTTTGTCACAGAACAGACAACTTGGGAAATTTTTGGATTGAGGATGCGTACAACGATTCTTTTTTTGTACTTAGTTGGAAGACCTGTAGTGTCTTGTATGGGAGGAATCTCTTTCCCTGGATTCCTGTTTTGAATACATGATTCTTGTTTAGCCCTTAGTAAGATGCCATGTTGATTTTTTGATAGACGAACCGTGAAAAGTGATTTCTTCTTTTTTCTTAGCAAGAGGTCCTGTAGTTTCCTGAATATGAGGATTGAAATTACCAGCATTTATGCCTCGAAACCCTGATTCTTCTTTAGGTGTCAGCAGGATGCCCTGTAGATTTTCGGGACTGGGGACTCGTATAACACAGATTCCTTATATCTAGCCGTGCACTTGCCTGTATATGAGTACTCCTTTTCACACATACATGCGTCAAAAATTTGATTCTTGTTTAGATCTTAGGAAGATGCCGTGTACTTTTTTGGGGATTGAG
>NW_007231243.1:0-3379 GCF_000164805.1 Carlito syrichta | reverse complement strand
CACTCCAAGCACCGGATTCCATTTCCGTTCTCAGCAAGATGCCCTGATTTTCCCTGTCCATGTGGATTCCAAAAGTCTCTATACAAAATGCAGATGCCCAGATGTTTCCTAGGGACGTGGATTCCATGAATCCTGGTTACATTTTAATAATTCGTACTAAATATTTGCCAACTGCAAACCCTCGGTCCCTCTCCAAATAAAGTACAAACGGAAATCTAAGAATTACCAAGTTAATCTTACGAACAAAGTTACATCCAAATTCGGCAAAATGATGCTTTTTTACGGGAATCTGGCCTTAATTGTCGCAAGGAACCTAAGGGACTTGTAATACCAGATACCAGATTACAACTCTCAACAGGACCAGAATGTTGCTGAAGTCCTGAAATGGCTGATTCATTATACCCGCAAGGCAAATATCTCTGAAACATGAGACGAGCTCGATGTCTTGATTCTTGTTTATACCGCAGCAAGACACCATGAGAATTTTTCGGATTGTAGACTAGTGTATCAAAGATTCCTTATTCTTCCTGAGCGAGGGGCTGTTTAGTGTCCTGTATATGAGGACTCCCTTTCCCCAGAATCCTGTTTGGAAACACTGATTCTTCTTTTGCCATTAGCAAGATGTCATTTAGATATTGTTACAGAGGAACCGTGTAAAAGAGCTTTCTTAGATCTCCTTAGCTAGAGATCATATGGATTCTGAATATGAGGACTGCTATTACCTATGTTCCAGCTTCTACACCCTGATTCTTGTTTAGCACACAGCAGATGGCCTGTTGATTTTAAGGACTGAGGGCTACTATAACCCCTGCTTCGAAACTCTGATCCTTCTTAGAACTTTCCTAGATGTTCTGTAGTTTTTGGGGTTGAGGACTTGTGTAACCCAGATTCCTTATTCTTTCTTAGCAAAAGGTCATGTAGTTCCCTGTCAATAAGGACTCCATTTTCCAGATTCATGCTCGAAAACACAATGATTCGTGTTTAGCCCATAGCAAGATGACCTTAAGCTTCTTTGGGATTGAGGACCCGAGTAACGCAGATTCCGTATTCTTACTTAGCAATAAGCAGTGAAGTTTCCTCTATGTGAAGACTCCCATTACCCAGATTCGTATTTCAAAAATCTGATTCGTGGTTACCACTTAGGAAGATGGCCTTTAGTTTTGGGACTGAGGACTCAAAAAAGGAAGATTTCTTATACTTTCTTACCAATATGATGTGTAGTTTCCTGTATATGACGACCTCCATTACCCAGCTTCCTGCTTCACTCTGTAGGATGCCAAGATAATTCATGTAGACAGAGAATTCCATTTTTTTGGATATCAAGAGAAAGATGTCAATAGTGTTCTTTGAGAACTGGAATACAAGATTTCTGGCTCCCCTTCGTAAGACCTCCCCAAAATGTGGAATATTCCAAACCCAAACCCCAATTCCAACCTGCCCACCCACAAGAATTTTCTGTACTTAAAGGTCAGCTGAATCGAGGAATTTTGTACCAATATACATTTTGATTCTGGAGAATATGATTATGGTCGTAGATGGTTGCAGGAAACAAAAGGATTTCTAGGGCCTAATCCTTCATTACAAGTAACAAGAGGACCAGAAAGATCCTGAGGATCTGTAATGACAGATTTAGCATATCAACGGAGCAAGTAGCTCTGAAAATGTAGGGACCGAGAAGCTCAGATTGCTGATTAAACCTTATCAAGAGGCTCTGTAGATTCCGGAAATGAGAACTTCTAGAACGGGATTTCCTTTTAATTCTCATTAAGATGCCCTGATTTTTCTGTCTATTTGAATTGCAAATTCAGTATATCAAAAGACAGATACCCTGAAGTTTCCTAGGTTCGTGGATTCCATGATTCCTGATTACAATTAAAAGTACGCAGTAAACATTTGGCAAGTGCAAACCCTTGTCCCATCTCAAAATAAAAAGAGACAAGGAAGGGGAAGTATTACAGGTTTCACTTAAGACCAGAGTTACATCCAAATATGGCAAGAAGATTCTTTTTGTCCTGGAATCTGGCCTTAGTTGTTCTGAGGTACATAACGGACTTGGAGTGCCCAATACCCGTTTACAACTCTTAAGAGCACCAGAATGTTGCTGGAGTCCTGAAATGACCAATTCATAATATCCGCATGCTAAATTGCTACAAAACATTTGGGGTGCTCGGAACTCTGTTTCATGTTTTCCCAGAGAAGACACCTTGGAAATTTTTTGGAAAGGGTACGCGTACAGCAAAGATTCTTTATTTGTACTTAGTTGGAAGCAGTGTAGAGTCCTGTATGTGTGAATTCTCTTTCCCTAGATTCCTGTTTCCAAACCCTGATTCTTGTTTAGCACTTAGTAAGACGCCATGTAGATTTTATGATAGACGAATCGTGGAAAAGTGATTTCTTATCTTTTCTTAGCAAGAGGCCATATAGTTTACTGCATATGAGGATTATTGCTATTACCCACATTCATGCCTCAAAACCCTGATTCTTCTTTTGGCGTCAGCAAGAAGACCTGTAGATTTTCAGGACTGTGGACTCGTATAACACAAATTCCTTATATTTAGCAACAGCCATGCAGTTGCCTGTATATGAATATTTCCGTTCACAGATACATGCGTCAAAAGCTTGATTATTGTATAGATCTTATGAAGACGCCATGTACTTTTTTGGGGATTGAGAAAACATGTCACCCAGATTTTTTATTCTTTCTTAGGAAAAGTCAGTGCAGTTGCCAGTATATGAGGATTTAATTTCCTAGGTTATGCTTCAAAAACGCAAATTTGTGTTTAGCCCTTAGCAAGACACCCTGAAGTTTTTTGGAGGATGGAGAACACGTGTAAACATGATTCCTTATTCTCCTTTAGCAAAAGACAGTGCAGTTTCCTGTATATGAGGACTCCCATTATCTAGATTCCTACTTCTAAAACCTGAGTGCTCGTTACATCTTAGCAAGATGCTCTGTTGGCTTTTGTAATGGAGGGCACATTTAAGCAAGATTCCTTATTCTTGCGTAGCAAGAGGTCATGTAGTGTACTGTATATGAGGACTCCCATTACTGAAATTCATGCTTCATTCTCAACAAGACACAAAGATATTTCCAGGTGACCTAGAATTCCAGGTGCTTTCATATCAAGAGAAAGACTCCCATATAGTTCTTTAGGAATTGGAACCCAAGATTCCTGGTCCCTTTTCAAAAGACACACTAAAAATGTGGTGACATAGAAGCCCAGATTGCTGTTTAAACCTTATCAAGAGCCCATGTAGATTTAGGCGATTGAGAACTCCAAGCACCGGATTCCCTTTCCGTTCTCAGCAAGATGCCCTGATTCTCCCTGTCCATGTGGATTCCAAATTCTGTATACAAAATGCAGATGCCCAGGTGTTC
>NW_007231242.1:0-18464 GCF_000164805.1 Carlito syrichta | reverse complement strand
AAATTAACTGTAATAGCCCTGAAACCCCTAACCAAATAGACCTGAATGCAATCCTCCCTACAAAACAATTATGAGTCAAATGAGAAAACCAGGATAATTTAAAGAAAGAACTCTCTAGCATTTCACCTAAAAAGCCAATCTGACAAAGAATGTAGTAGTGCTACCCATATAAAAGACAGGACTTTGAGTAATAATGATGAATATGAGACTCAGTTAATGCCCCATTTTGAATAACATCTGTGGCTCTTTGTAATCAGTAAAAAAATAATATTCTCTTTACTCCGTGTTCTTGGGTAGAGGCTAAGGAGAACATATCTCTCAGAGTAACAAGATGGAAGGGACGCCCTCTCCTTTCATATTAATGCACCAAATAGCAATTTTTACAAAATCAAACAACTAAGTGAAGGCTGGACAGACTAAGGGAGTAGGGACAACAAAGTGGCAGATGCATTGGCGAGAAGGCAGCCTATGAATGTTGGTGTCCCAGGGTTTTGATAGTGGGAGTGTTTATCTTATTGAAAGCAGACTCTAATTGAATAAAAGAGTTTTTTAAAAAGTGAGCCATTAATTAGGCGGCATGCGGTAAAGCACAGGCTTCAGTAGTGTACAAGGCTTCTGGGAGCCACAGACTATACTCATCGATTCTGTCAGGACGCCAGAGGAACGAGCGTGCCGAATGTTCTGCCTCTTCTGGAAACCTACCTGATACATTTAGAAGTAGCTTTCCCATGCATTGCCTCTGTTCAAATCATCCCAAAATTACTCTGGCACTCTAAACTGCAAACTTGGTGGACTCTGAGAGATATCAGATGTTTTTCTCATGCTTGCTGAACCTCTCTTAGACAAATTTTGCATTGTTTTTTGTGTCATTTTTATCGTGGAACATCATGTTGCCATCTGAGAAGAAAAACAACAGGGCAGAGGAGCAGCTGGTGAATGGCAATGGCTAAGTAAACATTGGCAGATGCCTGCCATTAGGTGAGATAAGAGAGATGGGTGGCCGCCAACACCAACGAGCCCTCACCATTGAAACATCGTTCACTGTCCTCTTCTCTCTTATCTTCATTCAAATTCATGGCAGTTTTTTATTCCATGGCTCAAGCTTTCCAAGTGTCAGGTGTTGAACCTACCCATTCCTGTCCTGGGGGAACAAGATAGATCTGTAAAGAGTCTGGCCAATTGAATTTCTCTCCCTTGGCAGGACAATGGGCAGGGGGAAAGCTTCTGATACCTTAACAGAAAGACTCTCCCAAGGGATGACAAGACACCAAAACCCCCACAAAGCTCTTCAACTGATTTGCTGGTCTTTATTTTATTCATACCCAACATTGTAGGATTCATGACCTTTAAGCCCTTAAATCTTTTAAGGACTATTTGTGTGATAAACATAAAACATATAAATCTGCCTTTGCTAGCAGGACAAAAAGGGGAAGTAAAATTACACCAGATTAACACAATTATGCCCCATGCTTTCTTGTTTCTAAGATGTAGTCTTTTCATTGTAACATTTCTAAAAGTGACATGCATAGTTGTCTAAAAAAAAAAAAAACCTGACACTGTCCAGGCAGCAGAACAAATTGTGAAGTGCCATCCATCCTCATTGCCTGCACATGTGCAAACTGTTGAACATTTGAAGATGAACATTCATAAAACCACTTCAGTTGCATTATTTCTGTTGGTAGAACCAATATGGTTGAAATTTTAATTTAAATTTGAGTCTCAATTTTTGACTCAGAATATCAAAAAATTATGCTGCAATATGGTATTAATATTTTAAGTTGTTCCATTTTCAGAAATTTGTTTTATTACAGGCAAAAAATCAGAAGCAATAAAAATTGTTGAATCAATCAAAATAATTCAAAAGTTCTTAAGTTAGTAGAGGTTGGCATGATGAATACATGTCTGACCCTCAAACTAAAACATCTATCTGACAAAGCCCTCTTACTGACTTTCAATATGTAATTCAATTAAGGGGGAAAGTGTCTGTGTATGTGTACACGTGTGTTGTGTCTATGTGTGTGTGTGTGTGTGTGTGTGTGTGTGTGTGTAAATTTAACCAAAAAAAATAGAAGAAGATGCAGTTACAAGCAAAAAGAGCAATACTGTATACCACCATGCCATTTATAAAACCCAGTTGCTGAAAAACTCTTCGAATGCTAGGGTGTAAGAAGGTTAAACATATATTTTAATTGTGATAATTACAAGAATGACATGAAACTATATGCATTATTAGTTATAAAAAACATGCTTAAAACTGAAGTACACTTAATGTATTTTTTTCTGCCATCCCCAAAATAATCAACAATATCAGAATATGCAAACTTCCAGAATTGTTGAAAATTATCTAATTTATCTCTTTGTTTTTAAAAATAAAAAACCTGGTCCTAAGATTCCACACCTCATTCATGGCAGAACTCAGAGTTTATCAGCAAAGCAAGGAGACTTCTTAAAAGGGTAGAGAATAAAAGGAAATGCCTTATCTCAAGCCATAGTCCAAGTAAGAACCAGGCAGTTACTTTCCTTATATAACATTAAAACAAATTATTTAAAATAAAAAATCCCTGAAAATGAATCAATCCTAATCTATTCATCACCACCACCATGCTTAAAAGTGATCAAGAAGATTGTTGGAAAAAATCTAACAGAAACTCAGAAATCTGGCAGAATCTAAAGAAAACTTTTTAAAAGTCTATTTAGATTCATTTCAACATTATTCATGAAAAAAATCAGTCACTCTGATTGTTTTAGTAAATAATATCATTTATGTGCAGTCATATTCTTTTGTCAATATTTTTTTCATTCTTCTGACATCTGTCAGGCAAGTGTAATCTGCGATTACCTTGATTTGATCCCTAGTGAGGTTGAGTTAGTCTCTTGTAATATTGCTAACTTAGAAGTTTTGAGATAATAATTCACTAATTCATAATCCATAAATTTTTTTGAGTTGGGGTCTCACTCTGTTGCCTAGGCTGGAGTGCAATAGCACAATTACAGCTCACTGCAGTCTTGACTCAGTGAGCTCAGGTGATCCTTCCACCTCAGCTTCCCAAGTAGCTGGGACTATAGGTGCACACCACCATGACTAGCTCACTTTTTAATTTGTTATAGAGATGGGGTCTCACTATTTTGCCCAGGCTGGTCTTGAGTTCCTGGGTCCAAATAATTCTCCCACCTCAGCCTTCTAAAGTGCAAGGATAACAGATATGAGACACCACACCTGGCCTCATAATCTATAAATCTAATACAATTTATGTCAGACAAGGCTTAATCAATATTTATAATAAATTTTGTTCTAAAGTAGTAGGGAAATATTTTCTGAAGTAAACAAATCACAGGCAAAAAGAAGCTATAAGCACTTCCTCTTCCCCACTTGAGTATTTACTGTGCATATAAACACCACTTAGACTGTGTTCTATAATTATGCCAAGAAAGTTGAGTCTTGGTTCCATTTTACTGATGAAGAAATTCTAGAAATGGTAAATAGCTTGGCCAAGGTCAAGAAGCTCAAAAACCTGAATAGCCTGACTCTGAAGTCTGTGACCTTAAAAACTGTGAAACAAGGTGTTAAATAATTACCAAATTAGCAGCATTTAACTAGATGCTGTGACTTGGAGTCAGTGAAAGTAGTCAGGTGGACTTCCTAGAAGAGCTAAAAGTTAAATAGAAGCTTGAATGATAAACTTGGTAAAAGTAGATGAGTATCAAAGGATAAGCAAATAAATAAACAAAAGTGGAAAAAACACTTATCAAACTTCAAGGAGAGGAAAATCAGAATGAAATAGTTGGAATTTTGCAGAAGAACTTCAAGAGGAGAAAATGAAGTTGGACTTAAACACTGGCCATGGCAGTACAAATCAATTTGTAAACGTCGGATGTCCCTCTTGGAAGGCTTCCAGAGAGATGCAGTAGTACAAGGCAGGAAGTAGTCTCCCTGTGATGAGTAAGTCAGCACCTTCCTGTGAAGGGTAATAGCTTCACCTCTCAGTAGAGCTCAACTGCCAGAATGAAAGACAAAGCCAATGTGATCATTGCATGATAAATCAGAGCATATAATCACATGGAAATTTTTCACCCCCAAAGACAAGATCTTGTCACTTAATAGGATCAGTGAAGAAAGAAGCATATCCCCTCACCACTGCAAATTACTCAGAGCAGCTGCATCACAGCAGTATTGAGATGAGATGGTAGTGAGATAGCTACAAGTTAGTTATCTGGCCCTCCAAAAGGTCCCTGTTAGCAATCAAATTACATAGGAATAGAATAAAATATAACCAATAAATACTAAATGTCTTAGTCCATTTGTGCTGTTACCCTGAGATTGGGTAATATTTAAACAATAGAAATTTATTTCTCACAATTCTGGATATTGAAGTCCAATATCAAGGTGCTAGAAGTTTCTGTGTCTGGTAAGGGCCGGTCTCTGCCTCCAAGATGACATCTTGAATGTTGCACCCTTTAGAAGAGACCATCCTTGTGTTATCACATGGCAGGAAAAAAAAAATAGAAAAGGGAAAAGGGCATAGCTTTTTCCTTCCAGCCCTTTTACAAGTAGCGAATCCGATCCATGAGGTTGGAGCCATCATGACCTAAAGACCTCACCTCTTAATAGCACCACAATGGAAATTAAGTTTCATCATGAATTTTAGAGGAGACACAAACATTCAAACCATAATATCAAGCATTCCAACAGTGCAACAATAGGGTTATGTATGTAAAGCCTGGGCTTTGAAGAATCCAGAATTAAGATTCTAATACAGGAAAATCTTGTCATATCAACATAGGCAAAAAGGGCACAATGCGTCTGAAAAACTAAACAAAATATTCTATCATGAATAGAAATCAGAAAAGATTCTAACATTGCATACCTACAAATAGCTGGGGTGGAAGGAAAGAGATATTGGGGGTATGGGTCTCTGCCAGGGAGTGGATATAAGTGAGAAACTTGAAAGCTACAGGATCCTTTTAAATATGGGAGACAGTTTATTCTGACTTCTAAATAGAATGCTGAGATGCAACGTTAAGTGCCTTTAAGTGTCCAAGTAGGAGCCTAAACTTTGGGAAAGCAAGAGAAAAGAACTAAGAAGTTTGACCTGAGAACGAACTCCTTAAAAAGTAGGGTAATATTTATATTAAAATCCTCAGAACCAGGCATAATTTCCTGCACGTATTAAGAACCCAAAAAGCATTTGATGAGTAAACACGCGGTATGATGTCTCTTATAAGATTCTGTGAACTATCATAGAGACTGTATCAGCCTTGCACAGGGATAAAATGGGTATCACTTAGGTGATGTTATCTGAGAAGCACATGGAAGCCCCTTCTTTCATTGAAACTCTCCAGCAACCCCCATGGCAGGCACGGATGTGACCATTTCTCAATGTTAAGCATCACTCCACTCCCTGGTGAATGACCTGGAAGCAGCAAGTCTGTGAAGTACTAGCATCTAACTGATGTTGTTCTTTGAAACATAAATGGCATTGGTAGCCTGATTTGGAGAAGTCAAAAAACAGATGAGGACAAAAAAAGGAATGTGCTAAAAAGAAACTGCCTCCTTAACAATTTTCATTGAACCCCAAATGAAGAAGACCTCATCCTTTGTTTTGGTTTTTGTTTTTGTTTTTTTTGAGTTGGAATCTCACTCGGTCGCCCAAACTGGAGTGCAGTGGCCGCTCCTGGCCACGGCAGCCTCGACCTGCTGGGCTCCGGCGATCCTTCTGCCTCAGCCTTTCAAGTTGCCGGAATTACAGGCATGCGCTACCACGCCCGACTGATTTTTTGTTTTATTGTAGAGATGAGGTCTCACTGCCCAGGCAGGTCTCGATCCCGCAGGCTCAGGCAATCCACTCACCTCAGCCTCCTAAAGGCGCGGGATTACAGGCTGAGCCACCAAGCCCTGCTCAGATCTCATCCTTTGTAACACACAGTCACCACCATACCTCCATATTTTAAAGCATTCAGCGATGTTTGGATTCTCTGGCCCTATGTTCTTCCTTCTTTACTCTCTCTTTCCTCACCGGTTCATTAATCTCAGCTCCAGGAGAGCCCATGTGCACAGGCAGCCTTTTCTGGGCAAGAATAAGCCCTACTGTGGTATGTCACGCTCCTGGCAGCTCTGTCATTCAAGCTACCTACCTTTTATTTATCCCCACCAAATATTAAAGTACTTACTTAGGCCTGTGCCTCATGCTTATACTTCCAGCACTTTGGGAGGCTAAGGTGGGAGGATCGCTTGAGCCCAGGGGTTTGAGACCATCCTGGGCAATATAGTGAAGCCGCATCTCAACAAAAAATGTAAAAATTAGTCAGGCATGATGGTGTACACCTGTAGTCCCAGCTACTCGAGAGGCTGAGGTGGAGAGATCTCCTGAGCCCAGGAGGTCGAGGCTGCAGTGAATCATGATCATGGCACTGTACTCCAGCCTGGGTGAAACCTCAACTCAGCAAACAAACAAACAAGAAGTATTTACCTGACTACAATAGCTAAAATTATGTAGGTCTGGCACAAGAACAGACAGAAAAAAAGTCAATAGATGTCTTAGCAATGGTACAATGTTTATTACTGGGAAATGGGTCCCTGAAGCCCAATTCCCATCAGGACACAATATGTCCATGTAACAAATGTGATCTTGTACTCCTTGAGTCTAAAATTAAAAAAAATAAAAGAAATAGTAGTGTTTATTAAAATAACTATGATAAATATGATATCCTGAATTCATTCATTACTGAAATGTTTAGCTAACGATTAGTTTTTAATCTATCTAATATGTAGTTTATTTTAAAAATAAGTGCAAGAAACTAAATCACAAAGAAAGAGGAAAATAAAAGGTAAATTTATCAATTCTCTGCCTTTTTAATCATTAAAGTTGGTAATAAATTACAGAAGAAACTTAAATTTGACAACATAGTACTTTAAGTCTATATATCAGAAAACAACTTGGAACAAAACTTAAAGTATAAGACATCTAATTTTTTGGAAGAAGTGCCTAATTTTCCTTTGGGCAAACAGTGTTCACTCTTGGCTTAATTGGGGCTGTCTCCTTTTCTCAAAAAATGGACATCTGAGATCACTGTGGCCCATCCCATGTTCTACATTTCTAGGCAGAATGACCATTTCAAGAATAGGCACATGACCCATGTCTACCCAATGCGACTCAATTCAAGAGGTTATACTAAAAAGACTAGGAAAGAGAATCCTTTTTACACAGGGATGGCTCAGAGGGTGGAATCTCTGCTTAGTCATTTTGCTTCCAGGTAGAAAAGGTTGGCCTGAATGCAGTCAATCCAGAGGAAATCTGAGCTGAGACAATGGACAAATTCTGAGCCTAGAAGATGCTATTAAGTTCTTAAATTCAGCCCTACTCGAAGGCACTTCTCCAGAACCTTCAGTGACATAAACCAGTATATTCCCATTTTTGTTAAGCTAGTCTGAAGTGATTTTTCATTACTTTCAATCAAGAATTATTAAAACTCAAAATGGGAAAAAGGCATAATAAACATTGCATAAGGATGGTAATTTTCTGAACAGACAAATTACTCATATAAATTATAAGAATTATACCTCATAGAAAAATGAGTGATTTTAAAAAAGGATAAAATAGCTAATTAACATATGAAAATTTAAAAATATACCACATTAATATTCAAGGAAATATAAGTAAGGCATATTTTAGACACCATTTCTCACCTACAAAGTTTACCAAAATGTTGTAATATATATCCAAAATGGAAATTGAAGGTGAAGTAAGAAGGCACTCTCAAGCACTGCCTATGGGAACATAAATCTGTACAGTTATCTTTAACAAAACCATTGGACGATATACAGAGACACTTGAACACTCTAACACTTTGTTACAATCATCTCACATTTAGGCATCTATCCTAAGAAATTATCTGACATAGAGGTAAAACATTAAGTATAAGACACTTTAGAAATCATGTCATTAAAAATGACATTTACAAAGAGTTTTTTAAAGGCATAGTAAAATATTTTCATTATATCCCTAAGATAAAAAGGCTGCAAACAGGCTTGAGTTTATAATATGGCTGTGACTGTCTGAAAAATGATGTAAACATGGAGAAAAATGAAAGAATAGACACCAAGTGTTCATTGTGGCTATCACTGGGTGGTTTGGTAGTATTTCTTTTCTTCCTAACTACTTTCCTGAATTTTCCAAATTACTTACAATAAGTATAATCCTGATAATAAAATTTTGAGTTTTTTAAAAAAAGTTATTTCTTCCTTTGTCCCATTCTTTCAGAAGTATATGGACTCTTTAAGGACACAGAATGCCACATATTCAGAGGGTACTCTAATTGGAAGGGATTTCAGAGGTGATGTGAATGAACATTTCCCCTAACACAGCTATCACATTCACAGCATCTCTGACAGATAGTCATTCGTTTTCTATTTGCAGACCTGCAGTGAGAGTTCCAGGGGCGAGGCACAGGGCTCATTCATATTCAAGAAGGCTCTAGCTCTGAGTGATGAAAAGTTCCTCCTTGTATTGACTCAGCATATTACGCTGAATTTTCATGTGTTGACTCTTCTCCTGGTGACTCCAAATCATTAATCCTAGTTCTACTCTCTGGAGCATGTTCTAGTTCTCTCTTTTTAAGATCATGTCAGGGGAAGATCTTGGCTTTATTATCAGTAGATCACAGTTTGAATCTCAGCTACACCCTTGTACGTATCTGATGATCTTGGACAGCAACTCTGAACTTCTGCTTCCTCGTTTGTTAAATGGAGATAACAATACCCATCTTTCAGAGATGCAAAAAAGATCATATGTACAAAGCACTTCTCATGGTATACAGCACACATGTATTGACTATTAATTATCTAGCTTCTTATCCTGAGGGGTAGGCACATTGCCTAGAATACAAGAATTCAAAACTTTTGTTGAATGAATTAATGAATTGTTTTTCAAGCAGTCTTTGATTCCACCTAAGCAAACAATAATCTACCAATATTTCTCATCATACCTTGAGAATGCTATGAAAGAATGTGAGATGCTCTGTGGAATTTAGGATACATGTTTCAGCCATACCTTGAATCACTGGACTCAGATCTGAGATTAGTCCAGCTAATGTTCTTGAACCCATGTTGCTCAGTGATCACACTCCCCTCATAGCTGTTCATAGGCAAGCTACTTAATAGTCTAGTCAAGAATTATGCTTAGAATAGACACCAAGATAACTGGGCAACAGTTTCAAAAACTTTGTTTTTTTTTTTAACGGTTTTTTTCTTTACTTGATATTTTGGCAGGTTCTGCTTAATCTCTCAATAAACTTTCAAGAAAAAAAGTGAAGCAACTAAAAAATAAGCCCTTAGTAATAATCAAAACATAATTAGAAATTACATTTGTTGGTACTTTGTACTTTTCTGGCTCCTTGCACCCCAGGTATAATGTATAAGGACCTGAAGATCTGAACTTACTTAAAGCACATCAGTGTTCTCTGCTTCCCCCCACTACTTGTGATTTGATTCCACCTTCATATTCTCAGTTCTACTCTTTCCAGAAGGGTGCAAAGGCTTTCAGAGCTACCAGGAGCAAACTGTGACATTTGTTTTCTCTATTAACTTGTTACTATAATGCCAGCCACCCTTGAACAGTGGTTCTCATTCCTCTGGACTCCTTTTAGGATTTCTGGCAAGCCATTCCTCCTCTTGGCCAGCAGTCTTTCTCAAGTGGCTTATATTAGTTTCTGCCCACTGACCTCTGGTTATCCAACTCTAATTTCATTGTTTTAAGATAGGAACAGCTTCAGTGATTTTATTTAGTATTCTCTCTTTCTTCCTTTTCCTCTGAAAAGAAGCAAGATATCAAGTGAAAATTTTCCTGTTTTCCCAGAGCTATATCTAAGAGCAAAGCTGAGGGCTAAACTATATTGACACCCCCCCACCACCACCACATTCTAAAATATAGAACATCTTTACAGAGCTTACTAATAGGTATCACTTTAAAATAAGCCTACTACCAACCACTGCTCTCTCTCACATAACAATGTAGGAAAAGAACCTAGAAAGTAGTGAGGAAGATTACCTTTTAAAGACATACTATTCTATGAAGGAAAAGGAGAATACATTATCTTGCTGCCTAAAATCAAAGGAAAAAGGCTTCAAGATAAATTATTTTAAGAATAGGAGGTGACTACATGCAGTAAGATGAGTGATTCATTTTTCTAGTTGGTAATCTGTTAGACCAGCACACCTGGGCTACCTGAGCCAGGGAAAAGAGGACCAGAGGGCAAAATAAGGCTGAGAGAAGAGGCAGCAATGAATACCTGGCCCCATCATTTGACATAGCATGGCCTCTTTCCTAAGAGCTGGTAGACACTGAAAAAAAGTTGTTGAACTCTAGCTATCTTTCCAGACTGCACCAAAAGGGCTGACCACCAGGAAAGGGGGGTCTCAGTTTGCATTTGTATAATTTTTGGAGGGAATAAGAACATGGTAAAGATCAAGCCAAATTTCCTATATCAGGAACTATGTTCTGGGAAAGGAAATACTTTGGAGACACTCAGAAGAACTCACACGTGAAAGAACCAGCAACCACTTACCTGCTACACAGAGGTGTTCATAATTGACCTTAAGCCAGACAAGCAAGGACATCTAACCAAGAAGGGAACTCAGCCTCATTACAGGCAGTTAAATAAGGAAGCATTTGCCCTTGTCCTTCTTCTACATTGCCTAAATGTGTGAAATATGATATTAAAAAAAAAAACTCCTGGCCAGGAGATGGAGACAGGAGAAGTCAATTATTTGTAGAATGGAAGGAGGAAGAGAACTTTGAACTTAATTTAAAACCAAATTTTTGAAACAATAACATAAGACTATTCTAATAATTGAAAGTAACAGAACCATCTACAATCTTGCTAACATATTAATTGCATGCAGTTAGGTACTGTGATAATTATATCACAGTACAATGAAGAAGAGTAATCAGAAGCATATACTCAAATGAATAGAAACTCTTAAACAAATACATTTAGTTCTATCTTCTCATGCTTTCTTCTCTGTTTAGAATGAGGATGGCCGTATCGTCATTACTTAGTATTTCCCTTTTTCTCCCTTATCTGGATTATATTGTGATTATACATTCAGAATACATATACATCTTGGTTTCCCCTCCAACAGCACAACGAAAATGATTTGAAAGAACAATGTGAGGTGAAAGTCGTGAAAGAGTCTCTGTTCTACCTTTGTGATGCCATAACTCAGATATACCAGGGAAGCCAGGATCAATGACAGGATGAATAGAGACATGACTACATAAACATTCAAACGGGGTGTCTTGGAACCCCTTGGCAGTGTGAAATATGGAGGGAATTCGTCCTGGTAGGAGAGCAAGATGTCTGTTTCTATAGAAGACTAGGCGTTCATTTCATTGGTCAGCATGGGCAACATCACTCATAATATCTCCCAACCCATTCTCATAAAAGCTTGTGCCAAATTCCATTAGAAGGGGTGATATAGGGAGTTGAAGGAGTTGGACGACGAATTATTAAATGAAAATGAATTTGGAAATCAAGAGACACACTAAGGAAATGCAAAGTTAAGACCAGATTGTTGCATACAAATGTAGCTGGTGGAAGGAAGGTTGCTCCCCACTCAGTATAAAACCAACAGCCCTGTGGAATGACATTCACATGAAGAGTTGTGCCACCATAAGGCAACAACAAATTTTGCAACCTGCATAAAAGGTGGTCACCTTATCAAGAATGACAACCCGAAAAGAGAGAGCTAGAGGGAACAGAGAACAGACTGGAACCAAAGGAAAACATGTATTTAACAAATATTTATTAAAGCAAGAATGATATGGTGTCTTAGGAGGACTTCTACAGACCCTGTGAAGTGGGCGGAGACCCCTCGCGGCTTCAGGGCAGCCACCTAGGCCCCGGCTGACCTGGGCTCCCCTTAGCGCCCTGGCTGTCCGGGGAGTCTGCGGCAGGTTCGGGACAGTCCCACGGATCGCCCGCTCAGGGACGTGGGGTTGAGGGGGACGCGTGGGGCGCAGATTGGCGGCAAGGTCCAGGACGCCTATCTCCCGAGGGGCCCTGCATACCGGCATCAGGCGGGCCTGAGCTGCAGGGATTCCAGCAGCCTCCTTGGGGAGCGCCGGCGGCCACTGCCACCACGGCCCTTCTTGGGGCACAGGCTCTGGATCCGCCAGGGACTGCGAAGCTAAGCAGGGTCGCTCGAGTCGCGCTTTGATGGGAGACCGCCCTGGGAGGACCGCCCCCCGCCAGCTCCTCTCTGGCTTTTGGACTCTCACTTTCCACTTCTCTTGGCGCCTCCGTGAAAAGGGACGCCCGGGACTCCCTCTAGCGGCTCACGGGTGTCCCCAGCCAGCACCCGGAGGGCAGGGGCACCGGATCACTGTAACGAGGAGGTGCCCGCGTCAGTGGGCGGGAGGGCCCCAGGGCCCGCGCGATGCTCAGCGAAGCAACAATCCCCAGCCGCCGGTTTTCTTTCCAGTCCCCCCCCCGCCCATGGGACTCAAGGCTCCGGATTCGGGGGGAGCGGTCATGGGGTTTCCCAGGCAGTCTGAGAAACCCCAAAGCGACGCTGCCTTTGGAACCCCCATGCGGTGAGATGGGCTCTCATGCCGGGGGCCTAGCTCACAGGTAGCCCGACCACGGTGGTGGATGCTGGGACCTCGGGGGGCACCGCGGGCGCGAGCTCCTGAAGGGAGCATTTCTTTCGTTGTGCGCATGCGCGGCCTTTGACATTGCGGTGCGTGCGCACACAACGGCTTTTCTCGGTTCACCGGGTCTGAGAAGTGGGAGGCCACCGAGTCTCCCGGTCGGATCTCGGGTTCAGAGAGGACTGCTTGCTGTTGTGGTCTCGACCAGTAACGGCCCAAGGTGGGGGCAGCGGCGGTGCCTCTGAAGCCGCGAGTCGCCACCATGTTGAAGTTCCTCCGCTTCGTAGAGGACCTCAACGGTCGCTGGCGCAGGTTCTCCGGGGGCGCCGAGAGCGAGATGGACCCCAAGAGCGTCT
The DNA here is from genome assembly GCF_000164805.1 of Carlito syrichta. NCBI lineage: Eukaryota > Metazoa > Chordata > Mammalia > Primates > Tarsiidae > Carlito > Carlito syrichta. Next base: position 5,461 of record NW_007231242.1, on the reverse strand, counting down.
ACTCCAAGCATGCCTACCGCATCCGGAAGGGAGACTTGCCGCGGCTGCACATACCTGCCTTCGCTGGGGACGTGCCGGAAATGGAGCGCGTCCTCCTGACGGGGAAGTACTTGCTGAACTCGCGGGACAGTGAGAACAGGTGAGGGCCAGAGCGGCCGCCGGGTGGGGCGGGAAGGGGCGGGGCAGACGCCCTTCCGGGACTCTTGTTTGCGCCGGGGCCGGGGCTCCCTTCGCTTAGTCTCCAGCGCCCGGGCTGGAGGCCTCGGTGGGGGCAAGGCCCTGGCAGCTCTTTGGGCGGAAAACAGACACACAGTCTGGCTGGATTCCCGTCTCCTCCTGGTTCCCCTTCTAGAGCTCGGCATTGGCAGTTTTCTTAAAAAAGGGATGGAATGAACTAACTGAAGTATAGACTCTGTCTTGTCTTTAGTGAGAGAAATAATTCCCGTAATATGTCAACTTCTGGGCTAAAGAGTCTTCAGGTAAAATCCAATATCCATTTTAGATTGATGTGCACATTTTGGATAAAGGTTGAAATAAAGTGGGGGTTTTGCAGGAAAAAAAGAAGTAGAAAACTATCTTCTTATTATGTAGACATTTTATTATACAATGGGGTTTATTATATATGGGTGTATTACATATATACAATTAAAATAATCATTTTAGCTTGTGTCCTTATGAGAGTTAAAAAAAAATACAAGTGTTTCTTATTACTGCAAAATTATTGCTTTCCTCTACAAACATTTTCTTTAAATATACTGAGCACCCCACTTGTATTTATCACTTTAAAAATCCAGTTATTCATCAACGTAACATGAATACTGTTATGTAGCAGATATACTCTACTGTGTCTTATGTTTAACCACACTTAAAATCGTACTATTAGGATTTAATTGCAGTGAGAAGTTTTTCTCCCTTCCTTTTAAACAAAAAAATTTCTGAAGAAAGAAAATGATAAAAGATATAGTTTGCCCTTTTGAAAATATATGACAGTCTTAATATTAACCATTGGAAATATCTGATTCATATTCTACAAGTCTAAAATTTGAATGAGCCATATCTTTTTGTTTGAATTCTGAATTTCTTTTGAATTAAAGTTTTTTGAAAATCACAGAATTTGTGGTCATAATTTCCACCCTCTCTCACCATAGTACTTTGAATAATTAAAATGTATTTAAATGCCACTCACATGACTAGAAAGTTATAGTCCTGATGCCTACCTCTGCCATATTTAATGGAAGGTCAGGCACCATGATTTGTGTGATGCCCCATTATTTTACATATCAATAAGAGAATTTTAAAATGCTGCCAATTATAGTAGTAATTAATCATGAATTACAGGTGATATTCTGATGTTGGAGACATTAAAATGGGAGGAAAGTTAGCATCTTGGAATTACTGAAATACAATGTTATCTCTCATCTTTAAGCCATACCACAAAGCAAGCATAGCTGTGTAATTTTATTTCATTACAATGTTGTTTTTGTTAAGTAAAAGCAATAATTATAGTATCTTATAATTATTGAGCTGCTATTTGTGCTAGGGACTGCTCTAAATAAGTTGCATAGATTCTCATAAGCATCCCAGTGGTGTGTTATGAGATAGCTACTATTTTCATCCCCATTTTGGTGATGAGAAAAATGAGGCACAGAAAGGCTAAATGAGAATGTGAAATGACAGAGTTTCAAGTGGGATTCAAGCCAACGTTGAGCTGACTCCAAAGGCCAGGCTCTTTCCAATCCAGTAGACTGCCTTTTTTTCACGTATGTGGTGTGTAATAAGAGCTGATAAATAGTGTGCTTTCTTCACAAGAAAAGTCGGTTATTTGTATTGAAGGCAGAGCAGTAACATGCTATTCAGTGATTACAATTGCATGAATTTTTATATGTTTTGCGATACTGCATTTCAGTTTTCTGAAAAGTCCTCTCCTCTCACTTTCACAGGACTGCTCTGCATGTGGCCAGTGCCTGTGGCCGTCGAGAAGTGGTCATTTTCCTGACAGAAGAGAAACAATGCCAGCTTAATGTCTGTGACAATGACTACAAAACACCTCTGATAGCAGTATGTACTGGCTCACTATTTTAGCATGAGATGGAGGTGGCTTCAATAGATAGAATAAAAACGAACTTCTCTCATTTAAATATCACTAGGTGGAATCGGTGAGATGTTTATTTTGAATTCCTGGAGTTTATGATTTATGTCTTGGTTTAATACTCACAGGCTGTCCAATGCCAGGAAGAGGAATGTGCAACTATTCTGCTAGAATGTGGTGCCGATCCAAACCCTGTGGATATCCATGGCAACACTGCTCTGCACTATGCTGCCTATCATCAGAATATCTCAATGGCTGAAAAACTGCTATCAGGCAATGCAGATATTGAAGCAACAAACAAGGTAATGCATCAACCCGCCTTATTCCCAAAATACTTGAAATGCATTGGTTTTAACATTGACATATGTATGGGTCAGATTTTCATATTTGAAATCTGAAGCATCCCTGAATGAAAATATTTTAAATAAGTTGATTGGATAATATTTTACTTTAACTATTAATCCATCTGCTCTGGAAATAATCTTTATATTAAAAACTCAAACTAAACTAAAGCTTTTTACAATAAATGGAAACCTTGCTGCTCTTGACAAGCTCCTTAAAAAGTAACATATATGGAAATGAGTTATCTCTCAGTGGCAAGGCTTTAGAGGGAAACGTGGAAAGGGGAATGGAGAACAATCTGAAACATGCAGGCCAACTTGGACAGTTAGATCATTGAGGGAAGTGAGCAAGAAAAAAGTATTGTTTTGTTTGTCATTCAGTGTATGTGCTTAGACAAGCTACCCTTCAGTTTAGGAGAAAATAATTCTCAGTCTGGTGAAGAGGGTCAGCAAGTTTTAGACTTGCCTAGAGATCTGCTTACAGTGACTTGGACAGTAAAATAGGTGGGGATAAAATAGGAAGCATTTCAAAAGAGGGAAGAGTCAATGATTAGCTTCTTATCCTATGCTGGCATAAGCAGTCACTTAAATATGAGTACAAACTCTGCTCTTGAATCTGTAAAGTCTTGATGGGAAAGTGGATGATGAGAAGCTTATAAATAGCAAACCATGTGGCATTTTACACTTACTAGTTGCTGTTCTACTCCTACCCAAGAAAAGTGGCGTTGGCAGCAAATGACTCTATTACTCACGTCTCTTTATGCCCACCTCCCCAAATAATAAAGGGACTTGGCTTTGTGGAGGAGAGATGAGACATGGAAGTGACAGTCTACTGAACTAGTTCTCAGCTAAAATTGTGCATTGCAGTGATCTGAGGGATTTTCTTTTTTTAATCCACAAGTCTAGCCTCTTCCATGAAGATGTTCATTTAATAAAAGTAGTAGGCCCTAGATATGTATAGTATATTTTAAAATACTTCCTCAAAGCTAGGAATGATGGAAAGTGCCTGTAGGCCCAGGTATATGAGAGGCTGAGGTAGGAGAATCTCTTGAGCCCAGGAGTTTGAGTCCATCCTGGCATCATAGTGCGACCCTTTCTCCCTTCTCTAACAACAACAACAACAACAGTGGCGGCAACAGATTTCCTCAAGATTCTGACACAATCCAGGTTAAGAATGACTGAATATTAATATGTAAATTCCCATATATCAAAAATGTCAAAAATCCCTAGATGAGATGGAAATTGGTAGCTGTTACTTCCTTCAAACCTCTGCATCCCAAAAGTAGCCTGACTTGTATCTTTCTTTCTGTTTCTATGGAGGAGAGTGCAAAGAAATGTTTTTGGCAATATCTGTCACCTTATGGAATAACACCTTCCTTTCAATCATCAATTTTCACTTTCATTCAGAGGACCTTTAGAAGTTTACTTATGGGTAGTCTTTCAATAAGTAGGGACTGACCCTTTCAGAATATTCTGTCATTTTATCATCACTCAGGAGATTTGGTCAATAAGTGTTTATTACAAGCAGGGACTTTTTCTAAGTTGATACTGTGTTATGTACTGTCTTCAGTATGTCAAGAAGATGGCAGTTTAAGACACTGAAAATCATGTAGTAACACAAAGAAAGTAATTCTTTTAATAATTTAGTTTCAGCATGGGAGGTTTGAAGGAAGTAACAGCTATTTCCATCTCATCTAGGAATTTTTGACATTTTTGATATATGGGAATTTACATATTAATATTCAGTCATTCTTAACCTGGATTATATCAGAATCTTGAGGAAATCTGTTGCTGCTACTGTTGTTGTTGTTGTTGTTAGAGAAAGGAGAAAAGGTCTCAATATGATGCCAGGATGGACTCAAACTCCTGGGCTCAAGAGATTCTCCTACCTCAGTCTCTCATGTATCTGGGCTTACAGGCACTCTCCATCATTCCCAGATTTGAGGGAGTATTTTAAAATATACTATACATATCTAGGGCCTACTACTTTTATTAAGTGAACATCTTCATGGGAAAAGGTATTCTCTTTTAATTCAGAGCCCATGATTTTCTATGAACTAGTTAGCATTTGATGAACAATCTGGCATAATTAAATGCAGCACAAATAGATTGTGAATGAGGAAATGTTGGAAAAATTCTTGAAATGGGAATTATGAATCTTAATATCAACTTTTATTATATGTTGGCACCTAATCGTTTATGGTAGAACATCTAATACTAAAGGAATGACTGATTGTACATGCACATACTTGTTTTATACCCAGCAATCTGGAATTGGAGCTATGATCAAAATGTGCCCCATACATAAGTTTAGTGTGTCTGCATTAATTAAGTCCATATGTAGAATTGAGGAGACTCAGCCCATGTCTGAAATCCCAGCCCTTTGGGAGGTGGGGGCAAGAGGATTGCCTGAGTCCAAGGGTTTGAGACCTCAAAACCAGTCTGTGCAATAACTCATCAACAAGGGTACCTACACAATGAATTTTTTTTTTTGAGTTGGAGTCTCACTCTGTCACCCAGACTGGAGTGCAGTGGCCGCTTCCAGCCACCACAACCTCGACCTGCTGGGCTCTGGCGATCCTTCCACCTGAGCCTTCCAAGTAGTTGGAATTACAGGCATGCACTACAACGCCCAGCTGATTTTTTGATTTATTGTAGAGATGAGGTCTCGCTGCCCAGGCGGGTCTCGAACCCGCGAGCTCAGGCAATCCACTCACCTCAGCCTCCCAAAGGCGCGGGATTACAGGCTGAGCCACTGAGCCCGGCCTTACAATGAATATTTGTATACCTAACCCTGAATTGTACCCCACGATTTTAAAATAAAAAAAAAATTTTCGAAAAAAAAAAAGAAAGCCCAATGCAGTGGCTTGTAACTATAAACCCGTGCTTGGAAGGCTGAGGTGGGAGGGTTGCTTGAGGCCAGGAGTCAAGACCAGCCTGGGCAACATAGCAAGACCCCATATCTGAAGCAGACAAACAAAATAGCTGGGCATGATGGCTCTCACCTATATTCCCTGCCACTTAGGAGGTG
>NW_007231241.1:83803-105448 GCF_000164805.1 Carlito syrichta | reverse complement strand
CGATTTTAATTCTCCCTCACTGATGAAGCTTAGCTTGGCTGGGTAGGTTATTCTTGGTTGAAATTGTTTATCCTTTAGGACTTTGAAGATAGGGCTCCAAGCTCTCCTAGCCTGCAGGGTTTCTGCAGATAAATCTGCTGCTATTCTGATTGTTCTTCCATGGTGGGTGATCTGGCCTTTTTCTCTTGCTGCCTTTAGGATTTTTTCTTTTGTGCCTACTTTATTTAGGCGAATTATTATGTGTCTAGGAGTTGGTCTTCTCATTTGTTGTCTTGCGGGGGTTCTCTGAATCTCTTGTGTTTGAATTTTTGTATCACTGATTAGATAAGGGAAATTTTCTTGAATGATCTCGTGGAAAGTTTGTTCCAATGTGGTCTCTGTTTCTCTTTCTGCCTCAGGGAGTCCAATTATTCTTAGGTTAGGCCTCTTGAGGTAGTCACTCATCTCTTGAAGGTTTTGTTCTGTCTTTTTTAGCTTATTTTCTGTGTTTTTAAGAGTTTGGGTTATTTCTATATTTTGGTCCTCAAGCTCTGAGATTCTTTCTTCTGCTTGGGTAATTCTGCTTTCCATGCTTATCAATTTGTTATTTATTTCATTCACAGTATTCTTTATTACTGTTATCTCAGTTATCAGCTCCTTCCTAGTTTCTTCTTGTGTCTCCTCAATTCTTTTTAATCTCTCCATTATTGTTTTGATATCTACATTTGCATTTTGAGACCCTTCATTCTGGGGACTTTTCATTGTTTGTATTCCAAAGTCAATTTTCTCAGTGTCTGCTCTCCCATGCGTCTGGGAGAGACCCATACTCTTCTTTTGGTTTTTCTTCTTTTCTGTAGATTTTTCTCCCTTTACCCCTTTCCCTCCCCCTCTTCAATTCTGTTTTTGAGGGAAGGTGGGGTTGCTTTTATTTCTCTTCTGCAATGACCTGTTCTTCCTTATGAGGGTCTTCTGGTTTTGTTCACTTTTCCCTCCGCTTTACAGTCTGTCTATTAGCAGTTTGCAGCCTTGGTCCGTTCAGAGAATCTCACCAGTTCACCTATGCCGTCGCCATCTTGCCCCGTCTCCACTTCACTGGTTTTCAATGAAAATTTTAATCTGAGCTCAACTGTGTTTCTATCACATGTTTGTGATTATAAAATTCAACCCTACATGTTGATTGTTTTAGTATTTTATATAAATGGAAATATAAAATATGAAAAAATAAAATAAAATAAAATTCAACCCAACCAAGGCATTTGCACAATTCATTTTGGATATTCATTTTAAAGTCTGTTTATTTTCAAGGAGCTCTTCATTGTTTTCCTACCATTTTAGTATATTCCTGGAATTGAAAAGATAAGCCCTCTAATGGATAGTTGGCTGCTTCTCAGCAGGTGTTGAGATCCTCCAATGAGCCACTCCTAAGTTCAGAAAGCCACACTGGCTCTTTTTTGTACTTTGACACTTTCACCTATTCTGCCATTTCCCTGTTAATATCCTAAACTACACTCCATTGTGATCCACAAAATAAATGCACTTGGTACCTTCCTGTAGCCTAGAAACTGGACATTCTCCATATGAGAATCTACTTTATTCCTTCACATTCAGGGTCTCTCTGATGAATACCAAGAGCAGAGTATTGGGCATAGGTTATTCACAGGCCCAGCAAGGGAACAGTGGTTTCAGGCTAAAACTCCATTCTACAGAGACCTCTTCTATGGAAACATGATACTAAAAACTCACTTGGGAACGGCCAGGTAAATTTCTGAAGTTTTCCTGGAGGTTAGGTCTTGTTGCATTGTGAGCATTGCTCTAAACCTTAATGCACAACTGACTCTTTGGCAAGTTCAGCCTGACTATATTTCCTCCCAGATACTTTCCCATATAGGTTTTGTGTTTGTTTTTTATAAGCCACTTTCCAAAACAAATTCTACCTTTCCATAAATCCCCATTTTAAGGTTTTTACAGCACTTAATTAGAAAGCTTGTTTAAAATGTCCAAATATTTATCACATGCTTGTGAGTTGATGCATTTATTTTCTTTTTTAACTTCTCCTTTTGCTAAATGTGAGATTCATTTTATCTGCTAAATTATAAGCACATGAAGAGCAGGAAACATTAAGGGTCGGCCTCCGGTCCTCCCCCCATCTTCCCCAACATCCTCAATTCCTCCTCAGTCAAAGGGGTCTTCATCAGCATTGTTTAAATTTGGTTAATCGATTCCTCACGGAGGATAATCTCTTAAATTGACATTTTAAGCCATGCCATCAATTACTAACTAACATGCCCTTGTAACTTAATGCCAGTTCCTTCACTTCACTCTGCAAACCATTTTTGTTCTAAAATAAATTTCATAAAGGAATGACTTCTCTTTGCTTAGTTGGAACATCTAAATTAGCCCAAGGCATTCCTATTTATTTCTGGTCCTGAGGACCTTCTGGAATTAGATCTGACATGGAGTCCTCCATGGGGAGCTGTCAGCTGGTGGCGCCAGGATGGATGATGCACAGAAAGAGTGTAGAACAAGAGTGACCTCAGGAACAGATTAATCTCTATCTATGCATAGATCGTTGTCAGACTTATTCCTGAGAGCTCTGATATACAGAAATGAAAAATTTTAGCATGAAGGAGGACATTAGAGGCCATTTAGTCCAAACCTGACATTTTACCTATAAGAAGACTGAGGCCCAGAAATAAGAAGTGACTTGATGGAGTCATAGAGCCAATTAGTAGACGAAAACAATTATTAGAACCCACTTCTTCTGGTTCCTGAGAATGTACGGTGATTTGGGTATTTAAGAGTTTCAGTTCTTCCTGCTGATTTTAGAGCTTAGCACATTGGGAAACCTGAGAGTTAGCTAGCAAAATTGAAATGACTGTAATAAATTAATGATGTAAGGTGCCTGGGAGCTATGATTACAGGTGCTGAAAAACACAAAATGTAATGAGAATGATAACTTTAATGAGAAGCCTCTGAAAATGGGATGATATAATGTCTGCCCAGGGCCAAATGGGAGGTGTCTCCACCAATCAACTCATGCCATGTGACCTTGTGGAATATACAGAAATATTTGCCCATCATGCCTTGGTTTGCAACTGTGATGCCCAAGGCAGTCACCCAGGGTCCCGGAACACAAAACTATCTTTATCAGTTGCAAATTATTCTTTTTTTTTTTTTGAGTTGGAGTCTCACTCTGTCGCCCAGACTGGAGTACAGTGGCCGCTTCCGGCTACCACAGCCTCGACCTGCTGGGCTCTGGCGACCCTTCCGCCTCAGCCTTCCAAGTAGCCGGAATTACAGGCATGTGCTACCACACCTGGCTGATTTTTTGATTTATTGTAGAGATGAGGTCTTGCTGCCCAGGTGGGTCTCAAACCCGCGGGCTCAGGCAATCCACTCACCTCAGCCTCCCAAAGGCGTGAGATTACAGGCTAAGCCACCGAGCCTGGCTGCAAATTATTCTTGAGGGTGACTTTCTTGGTAGACTACCACTCATATCATTTGATTATACAACTTACCTATTGCTTTTCTTATGTCAATTGAAATAGTAAACTTTGACCTAGTATACATTTTCTGGGAGTTTTTGTTTGTTTCCTTTCTTTTTTACTATTATTGGATCAAAACATTTTTACCTCCTCTGGATTAATGATGCATATTTATAGATCTGAAACCTTTTTGATTCAAGGGTCCCCAGGGGCAGAAATCCTCTGAAATAAATACTTACCAACTTATATTTGAACAATTACATTAAAAAGAGATGGTCCCTGGCTCATTAAGAACAAACCATGCCATACCTACTTTCTCACATTTATGGGTAGGATTACTGGTCTGGCACATGAAAGAAAAAAACCATTAACCACAGTTGATCCTTATTCATTGAGATAGCCAGAAGCTATTTGCTTATGGTGATTAGGGAGATACTGAACACCATGATAATAGAGTCAGGTGGACTCCTTTGATTAAAGCACCTGTAAGGAAACAAATAACTGAGTACCATAAGTTCTCACTCATAAGCAGAACCTGAACATTTATCTTAATACTATAAGAAAGGAATTGGCAGTAGTGGGACACTGCCCGGGAAGATGGGGGTGGCACAAAACATCAATAAGTGCATCTGATCTCAAACCTGGCAAAGTAAGAGACCGAAGGGAGACCCAAAGTTTGCCTGTACAATGATCACTTATCTACCTAATCCTGAATTGTACCCCACATCTTTAAAATAAATAAAAATAAATTTGCAAAAGAAAAGAACACACTGGTATGTAAAATGTCAGATTTGTGACACCCTAAAAAGTAACTGTAGTTCCAATGGTATTTTACGTAACTTTGTAAATACATTATCAAAGTATTACACATATCTACATTCATATCTTTACATATCTATGGTTTTGCTCCCTTTAGGAAATGTCACCATCATGCACAGACAGGAATCTGTTTTTCTTTCCATCTCTCCTGTAGAAAATTCAGGACACAGCATCTCTCAGTAGTGAGTTTCTCGACATCTGATTAATTCAGTCCAGAACAGTTTCCTGGGAGACTTTAGTCATTCTCCTTTCCCAGGTCTGGTTGAGTCAAGGTTTCCTTGTCAATGTGTGGTGCAGTATGTCTATTCATCTTGGTTGTCATCCACTAGGTAAGCACTTGTTGGGAGCCAGCCCTGGAGGCCCACCTGATTGACAGGTTCCTGGTGGACTGAAGACCCCAGGCTGCAGGGTGAGCCCAGGAAGCTGAGGCCCTTCTGTCTTCCACCTTTGCTGTTTGGTACCGCCAAAGAATTCTGTGCGGTCGTGGAAGAAGAAAATGGCATATTTATGCGAAGTACTCACAGCTAACCTGAGAATGTCATGGTTTATTTTTCCATTTTCCCACTATGCCACTTGGCCTTTTCTAACATATGCAAGGGTTAAACTCTGAAGCCCATCAAGAATGCTTTCTTTTACTTGGTTGTAAGTTACTAGATATTGCTTGAGTAAAAAATGATATAAGTATATTCACTCCTTATTTGATTTAGGATTATACAGTTTAGTGTTTAGACATAAGGTTTTTTAGAAGCACAAGTTTATAGTAAGTTCATTATGAATTCATTATAAGTTCTAACATTTATCTAGGAGTTATGTAGGTGATTTATAACACTGTTTTCACTGACAGGATAAAGATTAATCATTAAGGTTTTTACTTAATTCAATAGTTAAAACTCTAAGTTAACATTTATAGAGTGGGTTTTCACTGAACTCATAATATACTAATCAGACACTTTTATGATAAATTAGCTAAAGACAGAAAGCAAACTTGGGAGCCTGGGAAACATTACTAAAAGCTTCTTTTGAGTTTTCTTTAGAAATAAGCACTGCAAGATAAGAGAAAAGTAACAGAGACACCTGGACAAGAAAGGCAATTACAAGCTCTGAAGGTCATAAAGCCCCAGAAGGAAAACTACTGCTACATGAAGAACTTTACACTTGGAAACTTTCTGGAGACAGTTCAAGGACTGTAATTCGGGGCTTTGGACTAAAACTATCATCTTTGGCCTTATGAATAAGACTCATTGTCTGAATGTTTACAGGGTTCTTGGCTTGTTTACTGCTAAGACCACTAGATGGTGGTAACTTGTAGAGGATATGTACGTGAAGGAATTTTTTTTGTCTTGCCCCTTTACGAATGGTATAAAAGCTCTGTGTTAACAAACATTAAATTGTCATCTGTTCAGGAAGCAGGTGTCTGAGTATAAGATTTTCATCCTTCGCCTATCCGTCTCTCCTTCAGGAAATCTCATGACCCTTGTGGGGCTGGACCCCTTCAAGCACTAAATCCAAATAGACACTCAACCCCAAGAATAATTCTCAGAGACATATAGTGCAGTCAAAGGACATGTTGAGAAAGAGACACACAATCTTTACAAATGCCCCTGCCCACAGCAATGAACAATTTCATGAACTTTATTGGCTTACAGATGTTTGCTCTTTACAGTGAAATATTTAGGCATATAAAAGATGGAACTCTTACAGAGTTCACCTACTCCATATGGACGATCTCTTAGCTATACAAATGTTGAGGAAAAATTTGCAATTGATATTTTCTTTTCCTTAAATCTGAGACCAAGCCAATTTCTTGACTAGAACATTCCCCTTTCATCAATGTTTGAAGGGGATCCTTTTCAGGATCTATTTATTCCTCTCTCCAGATTACATTTTACCTTTTGCAGGAAAGTGTGACTGATTGTGTATCAATTCCATAGAAAACATACTTATCAGCTTTGTGCATGACACAAACTATGATGGATGGCAAATACATTTTAAAGCATGTCTTTATGTGATATATGAAAAATGTTGAGTAGACCAGGATAAGAATAGATGACAGAATCAAAATTTTTTCTTAATAGGATAGAATGATGTGTTTCAATCATGGATATGGCATGTGGCAAGGATAAATATAAAGTACTGAATTCTAAACCTTATCTGCACTAGTTCAGGGTATGGAGACCAGGCATGGCTTGACAATGGTTGATATGAAAGAAGACCCTGAGGTTATCAGTAGACCATGAACTCATCCAACATCCACAGCATGGCATAGCACAAAAGGGTGAGTGCCCAGAATAAGAAAGGATACAGTCCCACCAACATCTCCATGGGTGGGACTCAAATCTGGAATATGGTGTCTAATTTTGGGACTAACTCAGTATTAGGGATAATTCCACACACCAGAAAGCATTCAAAGTCAACTGACTCCAAGAGAAGGGCATCTGAAAACTGTATATGATAAACCACTTTTGGAACTGAGGAATTTAACACAGAAAGAGAAGGCTTTTAGTAGACACAAGTTTCTTCAAATATTTACAGGGCTACTGTGTGGAAGAACGAGTCAGTAGAAAATGTGTTATACAAGAGAACTGAAGGCAGAGAGAGAGGAATTCCAAACTAGAAGTCTAGCAGTGGAACTAGCTATCTAACAAAGCGGAGAGCACTTTGTCACTGAAAATGATCAAGCAGGGGCTTGAACACATCTGTAAAATGTAAGCTACTGTTAGTTACCTTTATTTTACTAAAGTATTATTGTGATCTGTGCTACATCTGTTTGTCAGTGTCCCTTTTTGACCCCTAATATGGAAAGAACCAAACTATGAATATATTTTGGCTTTGAGCCTTTCATAGTTCTACCTCTTATTGGTACAAATATTTGCATCAACTTCCACAGTGCCCTCACCTCTGGTGGATGTCTGATGGAACACAGTAAGTGGTCCCCTATTAGCCTGAAAAGCTCAGCAACGACTGCAGAAGAAGTGACTTTGGTACTGGAGAAAATCTAGTTCATTGTAATATTTAAAAATGAACCTTGTTAGACATTCACAGATGTATTGCTTTGACATGAAGCTTGATCTCGAGGAACCATTTGAAAATTATACAAATAAACTCCTTTCAAAACTGGTATTCTAGAGAGAATTAAATGGGTCTTTGTTAACTAAAAAAAAAAAAGGAAAATGTGATCCTTGCCTGGTGAATATATAATAGAAATGTGTGAGAACATCTCTGTATAATGTCATCCAAGTCTTGCTGACATTATTTGTGCACACTGTGTCAGCCATGAGAAAATTGTGGTGGGATCTCTGTAGGACTAAGAATTGTTTGTCTTTTGAGTTAATTTTTGCTGTTGCTGTTTCTGCGGCTTATTTGGCTTGTGAGTTTGGTAACTCATCTCATTGTGCTGATGTTATTCCATGTAAGAGTGGAGCAACTATTTCAATTTATCTCATCAAACCATTGTGAGCAGACTTCTCAGTTGAATATAGTCAAAAAATTAAATGACATCTTTCTACAAATGACACAGGCATATTTACTATTCTGCACTCCCTTCTTAGCCAAAACTACTCTTTTGAAAAGCTTAAGAAACATTTTGAAGCTTATTTCAAATTATATTTAAACCCACATCAATGATCCCTTGTAAAAACACAGGTGCTTACTGGTCCTGAAACCCCTTCTTTCTACCTTTAAGGGCTTGTCTGTCTGCTGGACTGGTTGCAGAGGCCCATGTCTGCCTGATCCTACCCTCCTGAGGCCTTCTCTGCCCCTCATCCCCTCCTGGCCTCCCCACCTGACAGCCCACAGGCTGGGAGCAGTGGTGAGCCCCTCAGGCAGCCCCTCCCACCCCCAGGACAGGGCCTGCTCTGGTCCTATTTTCTTCCCATACAATTCCTCCCTTCCTCTCCTAGTCCTGTCCAGGCCCAGGGCAGAGTCAGCTTGCATTCATTCAACCTGCAGGATTGGAAAGAAAGGAGAAACATGAGGATGCCAAACCGAAATAAAAGACAGTTGCCCGTCCTTCCAAACAGGAGGAGGGAGAGATTTGATGCCATGATGTCACAATGTGATGATGTCATGACACGATGACCTAACTACATGATGACTCAATGATGTGGCATAATGATGTAGTGACATGATGCAGTGATGTGGTGATGTAATGATGCAGTGACACACTGGTATGGTGACATGATGATGTAATTATGTCACCATGGTGGGAGGGAGGGCTGAGTACACAACTGCCTGGTGATGTGTCGGCTCGTCATCCAGTTAGGACCGATGGGCTGGAAATACACTTCTCAGACTCCTAATGGTGAAGAATTGGCTCTTTATTTGTCCATTTGTCATCTGTCACAGGCCAAGACTATTGCAAAATGCAGTGGGAATGAATTATTTAAAAAATGAAATTAAACAAAATAATACCATATGGAATAAAAGCCCGGGCCGGGCGTGGTGGCTCACACCTGTAATTCCAGCTCTTTGGGGGCGCCAAGGTGAGAGGATCACTTGAAGTCCAGGAGTTAGAGACCAGCCTGGACAACACAGTGAAACTTTGTCTCTACAAAATCAGAAAAAAATTAACTGGGCATGGTGGCATGCACCTGTAGCCCCAGCTACTCAGAAGGGAGGCTGAGGAGGAGGAATCGCCTGAGATCAGGAGGCTGAGGCTGCAGTGAGCTATGATCGTGCCACTGTACTCCAGCCTGGGTGACAGAGTGAGACCTTGAGGTGGAAAAAAAAAGCCCAATTTTAAACACTAGTAGATTCGATGAGAGTAAAACAACCCTGCCAAGGGATTGAGCATTTCTGAATGCTTGCCCTCAGCATCTGCATGCATCTTGTCACAGCCTGCTTTGAGCAGCACTGGTCTAGAATGCTTGGTCTAGAATGCTTTGGAAGTGCAAGGCCAAAAAACTGGCCTGGGGGAGGGAACCGCTTTTAAAATCCCATGAACACCTGGGGATATGGTGTTAATTACTCCATCAATCTGCAAATTCACTCAACAAATATTTAATGAGGAGAATCTCTGTCCCAGTCACTGCTGGATGCTGAGACTAATAACGATGAATATAGCAGGGTCCTGGCCTTCAAGATGTTCGCAGGCTGGAGTGGGAGACAGCCGCTTGGATAAATAACTGAGAGCTAGACAAATTAGGTCAATGACAGACCACAGGCACTGTGGGTGTGGCGGCAGGAGTATTAATTCTGCTGGAGGCCAGTGGGGAAGATTCTACCATGGAGGTGAGGCTGGTGGGTGGTTCTGTAGACACAGAAGGGGGTTTGACCCCTCATAGCAGCCAGACCTCAAAAAGTGCATTAAAGTATGCAAAGTGGCCAGGCTCGGTGGCTCAGCTTGTAATCCCAGCACTTTGGGAGGCTGAGGCGAGTGGATTGCCTGAGCCCACAGGCTCGAGACCAGCCTGGGCAACTTGGGGAGACCTTGTCTCTACAATAAAAATTATAAAGTAATCGGGCATGAGTAGCATGCACCTGTGGTTCCGGCTACTTGGAAGGCTGAGGTAGAAAGATTGCTGGAGCCTAGCCGGTTGATGCTGGGGTGGCTGTGAGCATGCAGCTGCACTCCAGCCTGGGCAATGAAGTAAGACTCCGACTCAGGAAAAAAAAGTGTGCAAAGTGCTTGGCACACAGCCTGGCACACAGTAAGTGCTTCAACTGTGCTTGCTATTTTATTATTAGATATTATAAATTATCACCCCTGTCACTAATAATATACACCCAGACCTACCCAGCACCATGCTGGAATGATCTGGCTTTGAACCCACCCTCTCTGTCAAAGCAAAGATTTTATTTTATTTTTTTTTAAAAGAGGAGATGGGGTCTCACTGTGTTGCCCAGGCTGGTCTTGAACTCCTGAGTTTAAGTGATCCTCCTGCCTGGGCCTCTCAAAGAGCTGAGATTACAGGCATGAGCCACTATGCCCGGCTGAAAGATTTTTCTGGAAGAGGTGGTTGGGTGTTGGCTACTGAAGGAAGTAGGTATGGACAGGTGAAGACCAGGGATGGAGACTCTCAGAGCAAAGGGGTTCCCTAGAGACAAGGTTTAAGGAACAAGTCCGGAGCAGGGAGGAGTTTGGTCTGATGGGAGAAAGAGGTGGCCTGGGCCAGGCAGGGCAGTGGGGGATGTGGGTTGTGGGCTTCCTGGCTCCTCAGATAAGGGGCGTGATGGTGTTCTTCTCAACAGCTAGGCCAGGCCCAGGAGCTCATGCCTGTAATCCCCAGCGCTTTGGGAGGTCAAGGAGGGAGGATCGCTTGAGGCCTGGACAACATGGTGAGAACCCCATTTCTACAGAAAGTAGGAGAAATTAGCCAGGCATGGTGGCACGTGTCTGTAGCCCCGCCTACAGGAGGTCGAGGCTGCAGTGAGCTCCATTGCACTCCATTGCAGTGAGCCTGGGCGACAGAGGGTTACTCTGTCTCTTAAAAAATAAAAACGGATAAACAACGAAGTCATAAATAGAACAGCAGATAATGATGCTAAAAATTCAGACTTGTGTGGCAGCTGCCCTGCGCAGCTCTCTCACAAATGCTTCCTGACATAACCCTCGCAGCAGCCACGAAGGAGATGCTGACAACCTCACCTTGCAGACCAGGAGGCTGGGCTCAGTGGCTGCCACCTTGCCCAGGGTCATGCTGTTAGCTGTGGCCCAGACAGGACTGGCGTCTGTGTCCCCAGCTCCCACTCCAGATGCTCTTCAGTGTGCTGTGGGGAGGTGACCTGAGCACGGTCCTCCAGGAGCGAGGTGTTCCCCGTGGGAGATCCCAGCCTGAGGACAGTGATGCTCAAGCCCTGCCTTCCCTGAGGATGGGCAAAAGGGAGAAGGGGAGCCAAGTAGTCACAGGACTGAGTGACTGGGACAGCTGGTGAGGGACACAGAGGCTCTTCCTCCTCGCCCGGGTCTGAGTCAGTGACCCTGGAGGGCAAGTCTTCAGACCTGGGCACAACCATCACATTTCACATTTATTCGGTGTGGCCAGGAGAGCCATTGAAGTCTGTTGCTTTTTTTTTTTTTTAAAGAAAATGTGTTAAAGATGAATTGAAGTAAGAGGGACTGGATGAGTGGGAAGACACCTTGGGAGTGTTCTGGAAGCGAGGACAGGGCAGAAGTGCAGCCAGAAGTGCAGGCAGGAAGGAAGGCATGTGCTCGCCTGTTCTCACAGAGAAACTGCACGCCTCAGCAGACTGGGGCTCTTGTGGGGACATGTGTGGCATCTCTAGGTGCCATGGCTGGGCTTGCTCCTGGCATGTGGTGGGAGGAGCCCAGGGGTGCTGAACACCCTATGCCCAGGACAGCCCCACTGTTAAGGGCGACCTGGCTCAGACTCCCAAGGTGCCAGGTGTAGGTGGGAGACCCAGCCTGGCCAATAGCTTGGCTCCACAGACAGCAAGACACGGGGTCTCCAGGAGGCTGGGGTGCAAACTAGACCTCTCTCCTATCTTCCTGTCTGAAAACCACAGTCAGGCCTGTGGCCCCCATGCACACCCGAGCCCACCATTTCTAAGATGCTGGGTGAGGGGTGGGCTCTGCAGTCACATCTGTGGTGGCATCAGCGGGTGGGCTGTTCAGCCCCAACCAGGGGCCTTCGGTGAACGCCCACCCCCACCCCTTAATGGGAACGGCTCGTCCCCTTCCTGCCCTGTAGCTCCCTTTCTGAGCTGAAAGGGCAATCACAAGCTGCTCTCATCATGGGGAGTTGGTCTCCATCTGCTCACAGGTAGACTGAAGTCGAGAGGCTCAACTCACTACGTGCTGAGCTGTTTCCTAGAGCTTCCAGTCCCTGGAGGATGGAGGCCACTTCCTGTCACCTCCTGCCACCTCCAGCCTCTGTGGGCACTGGCCGGTCGGTTTCACCAGCGGCTTAGCCTGGGTTGCAGGGCACTCTGTACGCACCCAGACTCTCCAGGTCCTCTCACCACAGTGAGGCACCACCCCGGTCCTGAATACGGATAGCCCCCAATCAGGCAGTCATAGCTTTCTGGGAAGACACAGCACCACCCCCACCCAGCCTCAGTTCTCCCCTCCCCTTTCCTCGGGCCTTAGAAAGGGCGCAGGCAGAACGGGAGGCCCAGACAAGCGGTCACCCCCCTTGATGGTCACTTCTGAGGGCCAGGGACGTGCCATGCAATGTGTCACCTGGGCCTCCTGTGGACCCTTGTTCTAACACATACTTTAAAAAACCCCAAAACCTATAGATAAACCATTGGAAACGTGAACTCTGGTGAGATACTTGAGGGTTTCAGGAACGACTGTCAGTCGTTGGCATTGTGGACATGAATTTCCAAGGAGCACTGATCTCTTAGGGCCCCAAAGTGGACTGTCAGTAGATAACCTGACATGACGTTGGGATTTGCTCTGAAGGGCATGGTAAGGGAGGAGGTAGGGCGAGCGTGGATGCCAGGAGGTGAGTCTGAGTGATGGGTCCTGGGGTGGGGTGGAGGTGATGATAACATTGTGTATACTTTTACGCTCATTTAGCATTTCTCAGGAGGGAAGACTCCTGGGGCCCCTCAGGGAGCACACAGGCTGCGTTTCCAAACCATGTTTCCTAGAGCCCCAGCATTCCAAAGTGGTGCCCCTGGGACTGAGGCTGAGGGGGTTGGTAGGAGGAGCTGGGGTGCTGTACTTCTGGTTTGTGTTTGTTTTCATTGAGATCGGGTCTCACTACGTTGCCAGGCTGGTCTCCAACTCCTGGCCTCAGGCAATCCTCCCGCCTCGGCCCCTCAAAGCACTGGAATTACAGGTGTACACTCCCTTGTCTGGCTCCGTTTTGTTTTTTGGTTCTTGTTTCAGGAGGGCTGCACTTCTGTTTC
This sequence comes from Carlito syrichta, assembly GCF_000164805.1. Taxonomy (NCBI): domain Eukaryota; kingdom Metazoa; phylum Chordata; class Mammalia; order Primates; family Tarsiidae; genus Carlito; species Carlito syrichta. The sequence goes on along the minus strand of NW_007231241.1, from coordinate 92,348 downwards.
AACCAGCTTCAGTTTCAAGCAGTGCCATTCCAGAGGAGATCTCACATTGGGAACAGGGCTCTGTGTGGAGGATGAAATGCTTTCCAAGGTCAGCTGCACAGGGCAGAGCTGGGTCGGCCCAGGCTTCTGGCTCTTGGCCTTCTGTGCTCCACACTGCCCCACGCTGCTTCCTGCAGGCCTGGCTGCCGCAGGCCCGGTTGCAGCAGACCTGTGGTCAAAGTCCCACCAGCCATGGTCGGGCAGGGCTGGCAGTGCCATCCCTGCCTGGGCAGCCTAGGGCATCTGCCTCTACTGGGTCACCCCTTGCTTGGTTTCCAAAGCCTGGCCCATGGCTCAGGGCCAGACTTAGCTTTGCTGCCTACCATCTGGCCAGGGCCCAGTGGGTCACTGGACAGGGGCCAGAGATGCACTGACCAGGTCCAGCCACAGGCCCCACAGAGGCTCATTCTAGAAGAGGAGGCTGCACTTGCCCTGTTTGAGTCCTTCCTGTGAAAGAGGATGGAACTGGGCCGGTCAGGCACCCCACACCATGTGACTGTGGCTATGGTCATGGCCAGGGTGGGGCCGACCCAGCCCGTAGGGAGGAGCACAGGGTGCCTGGGTCAGCTAGCAGGAGAGGATAGGGAGGGAAGTGGAGATTGCCAGCTAAAAACAGAGCCTGCTAGGACTGGCAAGGATGTGGAGGGAGACTGGGTGTCCTCTGGGCTATGGAGTCAGGCACCGTGCGGGGCTCCCCATGTGTCCTCCATAGCCAGCCTCCACCCTTCAGCCTCTGTGCCCAGGGCTGGCCACTGTGACCTGCTTCATGGCTGCCTTGTCCTCTGCTGTGCTCAGGCTGTGCTCAGTCAATGGGAAGTGCTGGCTGGAGGGAGGGGCTGGGGCAGGCATTTATCCCAGGGACTCCCCCCCGCCGCCTCCGAATTGGCCACGGGCTGGCATGTTCCTGGGCTGAGACCCATGTCTTGGCAGCCTTTCTCTGTGACTCCACACAGTTGGCTAACCACCCACATCCCCTGGCCCTTTTGGACATAATCTCAGTCCTCACCGGCCTTGGTGTGGCCCAGTCTTTTGAGGCCTGCTTGCCCTGAGCACACATTTGTGTCTAGTTTTCTTTTTTTCCTAAGAGACGGGGTCTCAGTTTGTCGCCCAGGCTAGAGTTCAGGGACATAACCATAGCCCACTGCACCCTCGACCTCTTGGGCCCAGGCAATCCTCCCACCTTAGCCTCCCAAGTGGCTGGGATTGCAAGCATGCGCCATCAAGAGGGCTAATTTTTGTATTTTTTTTGTAGAGGTGAGGTTTTGCTATGTTGCCTAGGCTGGTTTCACACTCCTGAGCTCAAGCGATCCTCCCGCCTCAGCCTCTTAAGGCTCTAGGATTACAGATGTGAATCCTTGCACCTGACCCTATGCACATATTTGTAAACAGTCCTTTTAGCAAGACCTTCTCAGAGCTCTGGATCCAGGGCAGGTGTGGGCCATCGTTCCTGCCGGGGCCCTGGTGGCTGGAGGCTCTGGGGTTTGCGATTGCATGTGAGGTTTTCCTGGCCTGAGACCTGAGGCCCCCATGAGGCCGCCCTCACCCAGGGCCTGACCCGACAGACGCAGCAATGGGTGAGGGCAGATGGGTGCTGTCCAAAACAGATGGACAGAGATGTGTTGGAGGAACAGCTGGTGGGGGTCACAAAGGAGACCTGGGTCTCCCTGAAGCTCAATGGAAGGGCGCTGCCCAGAGCAGGGGAGGCAGGAGGCTGAGGCCCATAGAGCAGCAGCAGAGGCCTGTTTGTGCTCTGCCCCCCTGCCAGCTGTGCTGGGGGTGCATCCATGCAAGCGGCAGGGGAGTGCACCTTCGGGAGTCAGGCGGCCCTGGGCCCTGACCTTGACTCCTGAAGCCCCAGGTGGCCTCCCTCACCCACCCTCCTAGCCTTGGTGTAGACCTGCCTGGGGCCAGGGTGACCCCGAATACTCCAAGCTCCCATTTCGGAGTTCCGCAGGCTTGTCAGTTCCCTTCCCCACTCAGGATGACCATGTCTCCCTTCGTGTGTCCCCTCATCTGTCCTCCGGACCTGGCTAGCCATCCCCTGGCTCTGTGACCTTGGGCAAGCCAGGACCTCTCTCTGGACCTCTGTTTCCTCATCTGTGAAATGGCAGTGGTGGTGAGAGCATATTAGGACGCCACTCCAAATGTGAAGGACCCCACAGGACTATGTCCTTGGTGCCACTCGCAGGAGACTCCAGGGAGCCTATGTCACACCCTCGCTCCAAGCAGAGGCCCCGCTGAAGAGGTGGCTGGTGGTGTGTGGTGAGGGATGGGTGAGAATGCTCCTGGTGGCTGGGGCAGTGTATTCCATGGAGTTGAGAGACCTGTCCTAACCTGATCTCCCATGTGGTCGCTCCGACGGCAAGCCCAGAGCCCGAGACCAGGTCACTTTCCTGACATGAGCTCCGGGAGATGGGAGAAGGAAACAGTCATCATCGTCTTCCCTCTTATACTCCTTGGATTTTTTTTAACACCATGAGTCACTATTACAATATAAGACCTTTAAAAAACAACAACCAAGAGGCAGACACAAGAGGCTGATAATGGTGGTTGCTTCCAAGAAGGGAAACTGGATTGTGGAGAATGAAGGCGGGGAGCAGGGAAGACACTTGTGGCCAGCTTGTGTCCATGGGCACCTCTAGAATCTTGTACCATGTGCACTCATCATCTATCAAAAAATAAATACAGATTTGGCCTGGTGTGGCAACTCATGCCTGTCATCCCAGCAATACGGGAGGCCGAGGATTGCTTGAGCCCAGGAGTTCTAGACTAGCCTGAGCAACATAGTGAGAACTCACCTCTACAAAAAAAAAATCAAAAACTTAGTTGGGCATGGTGGTGCACACCTGTAGTCCCAGGTACTCGGGAGACTGAGGCAGAAGGAACGCCTGACCCCAGGAGGTGAGCCGTGATCCCACCACTGCACTCCAGCTTGGGCGACAGAGTGAGAACTTGACTCTAAATAAATAAATACAGATTTAAGGAATCACAAGCCTGTATATAGCTCTTCCAGATAAATGAAGCACCTTCACCTGTAACCACTCACAGGAGCCTCCTGATCCCCATAACAGCCCCCATGGTCCCCACTTCGTTTGAGGGAACTGGAGCCTAGAGATGATGAGAGACATGCCCACAGCTCCCAGACTAGCGTGACGTGGCCCGAAGGCTCCCACCGTGGGTTCTGATCCTGAAGCAGGCAGCTGCCGGGACTCAGCTTGCCACGCAGACTTCCATGACAGAAAAGCCATGTGGCATCTGGACAGACGACTCAGTCTCTGGAAGGTCTGTTTACTGTGAGTCAGGTTGCCACCGAGGGCTGCGACAACAGCATTCCTGATGCCGCAAAACTGAGGCCCAGAACTGGGGCTGAGGAGCCCCTGCTAAACCACAGGCATGAACGGCTCCCCCGACCCCCACCATCCAGGTCTCCACCTGGACATCAGTCCAGACCCCTCTACCTCATCTTTGGGAATCCTACCTCCGACCTCAGTCTCTGGGAGACCCTCACCAGTGTCCCCAGGCTGGCTCCAGGACATCTCCTGCTAAAATACCCTTATCTAAAACCAGCGTCCGATAGTAACCATAGCTCCTGTGGTCTATGGCTGCAATCTTGCACACTTGCCCGGGTTGGCCCCCGGCACGAGCTACAGGTGCACCCGAATGGGTGTTCGGACACTGTCCCAGCCCTCGGCTCCTGCAAGGTCACTGCCCATCTTCCTTGCCCCGTGGGCATCTGTGTCAGCCACACACAGGGCAGAGGGCACTGCAGGAAAGGAACTGAAACTGCCTGTCCTCTGCCAAGCGGGCACCTTGAAGCTTGAGGGACTGACACTTGCTCGCAAAATGCACCTGTTGCTGTGACCTCCCACCCCTCTCCTGTCCCTGTGGCCCCGCTTGGGTCCAGTGAGAGTCCATGGCCTCCACCTGCTGCCCCCCGCCCGGCCCCTCTTCCTCACACTCCAGCTTCCTCCTGGGTTAACCCTTGACCTGAGGGTGGGGGTTGGGGCCACTCTCCATGTCTCTGGTTGTCGCCCGAGAGGCAAAGCTATCTTCTCTGGCATCCCTGCCTTCTCAGTGACTGGTGTGCCATGCTGTGCGTGATGGGATCCTCGCTGTGGGGTGCGGGGCCAGCCCCCCTGCCCCTATGGAGTCTGGGCTGGCCACTCCTTGGCTCTCTCCATCCCAGGCCAGATGTGGGGAACCAGGTGCCGCCTTGTTAAGTCCCTCCTTGGCACCATGCCAGTCCCTCCCTGGCACCATGCTCCATGCCCCACAGGGCCTGGGACCTGCAGGGGCCCCAGGGGTTGAGGCCTGGCCTCATGCCCCGACTCCCTGCTTGGGCTCTGATAGGGGAGGTGTGAGACCTCCAGATCCCTGGGCACCCTGATCGGCTCAGAGCAGTGCCTGTGCTACCCACAGAACTGGGCAGAATTTCTCCCTTCTGCGTCTCCCACCTCTCAGCTGCTGTGTACGTCGTGGGCACTTCGGACCTCCGTGCCGCCACCCTGACACTTGGGAAAGATGGAGAAGGGGGTTAGTGGGGGTCAGAGATGCTGCCATTGCTCAGAGCCTGCAGGACCCTCATGCCCTGACGCCCACCCGGTCCCATCATGGTGCCAGGGCCCCCTTGCTCCCACAGCGCTGGCATCCCCCCAGCTAACCCTGCTTCCTTCTATATCCGGCCGGTCCCCACCTCCTGCTCCCCCAGTCGACCCACCTCCCTGCCCCTGCCAACCCCACTCCCTCCCAGCTGACCTCCACCCCCAAGCTGACCCCACCTACCTCACCCCAACCAGCCCCTGCCTCCCTCCCACCCCCTCCCCATCCAGGCTTCCCATCCCTCCCTCCCACTCCTCCACCCTCCCTGCTCAGAAAGCCCTAATGAGCAGGGACCTTGTCTCCAGTGAAGCTGAGTGTGTGGACCCCTCACCCGCAGGGCCCCCTGGGCTTCCTGGCCTCATGGTTGGCACAGTGGCACTGTATCCTGGGTTCTTCCTGCAGACGAGCCCAGACCCGATGGGTGGGGGCACTGGGGACAGGTTCCTTCCATGGTGGAGCTGCAACTTTGCAGGAGAAGCCACAGCACGAGGGCACCCATGAAGGGGGAGGTGACACTCTGGCCTGAGCCTCCCCATCAGCTGCACGGTCTTGGGTCAGTCCCTTCCTCCCTCAGGACACTGGTGCTTCTGTTTTTGGGGTTTTGTTTTGTTTTTTGAGTCAGGGTCTCACTCTGTCACCCAGGCTGGAGCACAGTGGCGCTGCAGCCTCGACCTCCTTGGCCAAGTGAGCCTCCTGCCTCAGTCTCCTGAGTAGCTCAGACTACAGGCATGTGCCGCCACACCTGGCTTACTTTTAAATTAGAGTCTCACTATATTGCCCAGACTTGAACTCCTGGCCACAAGTGATCCACCCGCCTCAGCCTCTTAAAGCACTGGGATTACAGGCATCAGTCATTGTGTGTGGCATCACTTCTATTTGGAAATAAAGTGTTGAACTGGTTTGGTGTTTTCCAAACTGCAGTTTGCAACCCGTGACAGGACAGGGAAGTAAACCCAGCAAGTTGGATCCAGCGTTCAGGAAGAGAAAACACCTGGAAGTGCCCACACCAGTGCACTGCACAAGTAGGAGTACATGTCACGCAAAAAGGCCCCTCCCAGCTGTGGCTCTGTGTGTGTAGGCATGTCACGTGTGTGTGCATATGTGTACTTGTGCGTCTACCCTGCGTGTGGTTGTGTACGTGTGTGTACATGTGTGTTTTTGCATGTTTCATGCATGTGTGTGTGTGCTGGGTCACAACACAGGGGCATTTCCCATGACGGTTCACAGTAGCCCTTGGAAAACGCTGGTGCAGGTGGCCCCCAGGGTTCTCGGGGTGTGTGACACAATGCGATCTCGAGTGCTATTGGAAGGGGGACCCTGAGGGCCGCACCGCAGCTGTGGGACGGGGGAGATGTCACCAAGAGAAGGTGGCCTTTGTGCTTCTGCAGATGGTGGGGGGAACAGCATTCCAGGTGGAGGGGCCACTGGGGCAAGGCCTGCTGGGGGCCGGGGAGAAGTTCGAGGAACTGGGGGCATCCTGATGATGGAGGGGGACCCAGGCCTCCTCTGTGGGGCTTTCCATGGGGATCGTGGGGGACACTTTTCATACCTCAGCAGCCCTGGGGGCCCCTAAGACTCCATGTTTCTTCCTCTCTTCCAGGAAAGGCCCTTTTGACTCATTTATACTAAGGTGTGACTGACTGACAAGACTTCCCAAATGACTGCTTTATAGGGACATCGGTGTTTTATTATCCGCAGGTGGCTCTGAAGCAGGGGAGTTCTGGGAGCTGTGGGACCTGACGGGACTTTCAAGGCAAGGGGGAGTGTTTTTCAAAGGAAGAGGAGCACGCAGGGCTGAGAGCTCCATGTGTGTGGCCTGCCGGTCCAGGGGTGGTGTGGTTGTGTACCTTGTGCTGGCATTTCAGAGGCTCCACTGTTAGTGAGTGCAGACACTTGAAGGGGTGACATCCCGCCACACCTAGGCAGCCAAGACAGACGGACAGACGTGGCAGGCCAAGACCATGCAGTGGGCTTGGATGTCCCCCCTAGACTGTCACCTCCCTCCTGCTGCAACCTCGCACCCCTCTGTGCTGGTGGGGGGTGCTGAGGGGGAAGGTGGTCTTTCAGGAGGCGATACTCCCAGAGGGTAGTGTCCATGTGCAAAGCCTTGCTGAGCCTCTGAACTAAGAACTCACTGAAGATGAAGCGGCTCGGCGTCTTCCTTCCCCCAGAAGGACCTGCCGGCCCAGGAACCACTCCTGGACAGTCCCAGGAAGCCCGGGGCAGCCTGAGGCAGAACTGGATGCTGGGTCACCACCCCCCACACACCCATGGAGCCGGGACGCAAGGAGGTAGAGGTGACGCCACCTGCAAGTACTTTTAGCTCGAGAACAGTTGCCAGGAACATCAGGCAGTCTGCCACAGGCGAGGCGAAGCGGATGCTGCTGCTGCGGAGCTAATTGTGGGGGTTGATGTGAGACACGGCTCATCCTGGCTGGGTCGTCTGTCATCCGTGCCCCTGGGCGGAGGAGAAGGAAGTGGGGCAGGAGGGCAGGCATGTGCCCAGGGACCTCCAGGAGAGGGTGGGGAGGGAGGGGGTGGAGGCCAGACTGGAGGTCAAGCAGGAGGGGCTGGGGCCACTGCTGGCCAGACTCAGCCATGGCTTTTCTGGGGCTTCGGACCTGGAACCGGCTCCTGGGGCCAAGACAACAGTTTCCCCTCCTGCCTGTGATGGTGGCAGGGGAGGCCGCGGGCTTGGGCTGCAGCAGGAGAGTGTTTGGTCAGACCAAAGGAGGACTTTCTGGACAGGAGGGTGGCTATAGGGTCATCCTTCCACCCAAAGCAGGGCTAGGGGTGAGCAGAGCTGCCGTGTGCTGGGCACAGTGTGCAACATCATGATGGGATCTTAAGTAGCCCTCTGCAGAGGTTGTCTCTGTACCCACTGCATAGATGGGGAAACTGAGGCTCCAGTGAGTGATTCGCCTAAGGTCACGTGGCAGTAATGGGGCAGAACTGAGGTTTTAAGCCAAGTGCATCTGACCCCTGAGCTCAACTCACCAGCCCATACCTGCTTATTTAGCTGAGGGTTACTGTCTTCATCTGCTTGTTAAACTGAGGGCTACTGTCCTCACCTGATTATTTAACCGAGGGCTACTGTCCTCACCTGCTTATTTAGCTGAGGGTTACTGTCCTCACCTGCTTATTTAGCTGAGGGTTACTGTCCTTTCCTGCTTATTTAACTGAGGATTACTGTCCTTTCCTGCTTATTTAACTGAAGGCTATGTCCTCACCTAGCTTATTTAACTGAGGACCACTGTCTTCACCTGCTTATTTAACCAAGGACTACTGTCTTCACCTGCTTATTTAGCTGAGGGTTACTGTCCTCCCCTCCCCCTCTGCTTATTTAACTGAGGGCTACTGTCCTCATCTGTTCATTGAACTGAGGGCTAATGTCCCCACGAGGGCATGGGCAATCAGTCTAAGACACAGAAGAATAAAAGGAAGCACCATCTTCTCCCCAACCAGGTTCAGGGCAGGAGCACCGTCAGGGCCTATGAGCCCTTAAACCAAACCTGCAGCCACCAGTAGCACAAGCAGGTGTTAAGTGGGAACCAGAATAGCCCCATGACCTCTGCTGATCCCAGCTGAGGCCCTGCTAGGGCCAGTGGCAACAGCTGGCCAGGTCTGGCTCTGCCCAAGACCCCAGCCACATCTTTGTTTGATCGAGCATGGGATGGATTTCAACAGATCCCCATGCTCTGAGCACCTGTTACTGCCAGGTGCAGGGGAGGTGGCTGGTAGTACCCAGTTCCCAGTTTTCCAATGGGCAGAGACAGGCACAGCCAACCAACTCCATGTGAAAGAACGGGCCACAGGGCACAGGTGAAGGACTAGTTCTTTCTCTGTGGTGTTGGGAGCCGGCCATGGAGGCCCACTGAGCATTAGGGATCAGGAAGGGCTGTTGACC
>NW_007231241.1:73389-83783 GCF_000164805.1 Carlito syrichta | reverse complement strand
AACACAAGCTAACTTTAGAAGCTCATTGTGCCCATTCTTCCTCAAACTGCAGTTTTGGCTTTCACACAACTTATAATTCAAACTCGTGTCACATCTAAGAGCCTTAGTATTGGTCACAGGCTTCTGGGCCATGATCTTAGGATTTATTGAAGGTGTAAATTGTAGAATATAGTTTTAGAAGACAGCCATTTTGTTGAAAGAATGTGGCTGGGTTACTTGCAGGTAGCCCACTGTGAACTTTGGACTGGGCCACATTCCAAACGAAAGTAAATACTTAAGCTTCTATAGAATTGTTTAACTTGGCATAAATCAATCAGCTTAGGATGAAAAAGGTTTCTAGAATATGTTAGTCACGGATTAGGTTATCCTTTGTTATGGGATTTTAAGATTATCATATGAAAAGGGTTTAAGGCAATCATTGATTAAGTTTTCATGGATTAAGGTTTCTGGTGGGTGGGGGGCGTCCCTTCCACATCTGACTTTGTGTATAAAAGACCCATTGTAATTCCCAATAACACACATCGCTTCTGCACTAGACCGGAGTCCAGTCTCTTTTTCTCTCTCTCTCTCTCTTTCTCTCTTCTTTCCCCCAATCGCCGATGCTGTCTCCACCTCTGAGGTACCCTGAACCTGGCTGGAGCTGGTCTCCAGCACTGTGGGAGGAGCAAGAGAGAGTCAAGGTCATTTGAAGTGGGCTTCAAAGGGTGAGGAGGAGCTTCAGTATCTTCCAGCAGAAAAATTACTGTTTCGGAGACCTGGTGTGGCTCTGTCGCCTGGGCTGGAGTGCAATGGCATGATCATGGCTTGAGCTCCTGGGCTTGAGTGATCCTCCCACCTCAGCCTCCTGAGTATCTGGGAACACAGGCACATGCCACTACACCTGACCAATTTTTAAACTTTTTGTAGAGACAGACTCTCATTATGTTGCCCAGCCTGGTCTTGAACTCCTGGCCTCAAGCACTCCTCCCCCCTCAGCTTCCTAAAGTGCTGGGATTGTGGGCATGAGTCATGATGCCCGGCCCCCAAATTCTATTTTCTGGTCCTCAGCATTCCTAAGCTGTACCCTACGAAACTCTAGTATTTTCAACATATAAATTAAGTGTCCTCAAGAAAAAAATGCTACAAGATGGTGGAGGTTTAGGAAGCTATGAGTTAAAATGCACCAGGTTTCTTCACTGCAAGACTGCATAGTCCCTTCACTGTGCCCCTGGGGTTGTGGTAAAGGTTTCCCTTGGCCCTCTTCTCACCCTGAGGAGTTCCATGCAGTTCAGGTGGGAAGCCTCTCCCAGGGGATTTCTGGTGAAGCCTGGCTCCGCAGTGCCAGGCCCTCCCCGCACACCAGGCACACCGACCTTGCCGCCGACCACATCCACCCAGGCAGACCTTTCCAAGCCCAGAGATCAGAGGGGAGGGCTTCTGTTCTGCCCCCTCTCCACCAGCCTTCAGCAGCAGACCCAGTGCCCTGTGCCTGGGAAACAGGCCTGCCCCTCATTGAGGCCCCAGGGGTAGAGATGGAGATGGGGGGGCATCCAGGGGCCCACCTTCCTGCGTCAGAATGGGCATTTCTGATTCTCCTGGGCAGCACAGGGCCCCTGGCACCAATGACTGTCACCAGGAAGCTCCATCTCACCTCAAGGGAGGGCAGAGCTGGACAGGAAGGGCAGTCCAGACTGGGGAACACAGGCTTTCTCCACCTCCCTCCTCCCCTGCCTCTTCTTTCCATTCCTCCCTTCCTGTTTGCCCTCTATTTAGTCAACTACCTACCCATCTACCCACCCATCCTTGTAGGTACCCACCCACTCACCCACCCATCCACCCACTCATCCACGTATCCATCGACTTACCCACCCATCCACCCACTCATCCACCTACCCATTCACCCTTCCATGTCCCCAGCCACCAATCCATCCACCCACTCACCCATCCATCCATCCATCTATTCATTCACCCATGCATTTACCTATCCACCATCCATCCCTCCATCAATCCACCTACCCATCCTCCATCCATCCCTCCACCCCTCCATCCATCTACCTAAGCATCCATCCATTCTCCATCCATCCACCTAACCAGATCCATCATCCATTCACTCATACACCTATCCATCCATCCACCCATGTACCCACCCATCCATCTACCTGTCAATCCATCCATCCATCTACCTAACCATCCATTCATCTATCCATCCAACCATACATTCATCTGTCTCTCCATCCATCCATCTATCCATCCATCCATCCACCCACCCACCCAGGCATTGCCTCGGACCCCTACTCTGTGGAATTAACAAGCCACCTGTTGCTGGTAAGGTCCTTCCTTTCCACCTGTCCCCTGAGATGCCTTTATCTTCCTTCCCTTATCCCTTCCTCCTCCCCATTGCCTGTCTCTGCCTCTTTGGTCCCGTCTCCCTCTGCCATGCCTTGAGTGCTTTTTCCACACAGAAGTCCACCCTGTCCTCTGAAGGGGCCTCCAACCAGAGACCCTCATGGCAGCTTGGTGCCCACAACACCAGGTCGCCAAGCAGAGCAGGCAGGGCCGACTGCTTGTCCTGGGATAAACTCTCTGACAGTTAAGTGCCAAGCAGTGGGGAGTGAAGGAGAGGGAACAGGTGGACCCCCAGAAGGGACTCAAGCATGATCAGAGCATAAGAGGGAGGCCGAGCACAGCCAGGCTGCCACATACACAGCCTGTGAGAGTGTGTCATTATCCACACGTTTACCTGGGAGGAGCCTAAGGTGCAGGAAGGTCATGCAATGGGCCCAAGGTCACACAGTGAGCAGAGGCTAGAGGCTGTAGGCCCTCCAAGTGCCTACTCTTCGGAGGCATGACACCAGAGCAGTGACAGTTAGGCTGCAGGGAGGCCAGTGGCCCAAGGCCTAGGACAGGGGTGAGTCTGTAGGAGGCTGACCAGGCTGGATCATGGAGCTAGGGTGGGAGGTGGGAAGAGGCTGCAGAGAGAGGCTGCTGGCTCAAGGCATGGGGGGTAGGGCTTGGCCGATGGCAGAGACTCCTGCAGAGGGAGTGGAGGGGTCCCAGGAGATCCCAGCAACAGGATGAGGCTGCAAAATGCGGGCTTCCCAGCTTTACCTGCTGTGGGTTACATTGTGGTATTGGTTTTCTTTTAATAAAAGCCATTCAGATTTTCTGTAAAAGAAAAGAGAAGAGAATGGGCTCTGTGGAGACAGAAGGCTGAGACTCCTCATCAAGTTGTTTGGGGTCGGGTACAGAACCTGGGGGGAAGGAACAGCCCCATCCCACAGGCGCAGGGGGTATGGTGGGCGGGCAAACCGGACTGGGAGATGGGCAGGGTGGCCTGGGCTCCCTACCTGCCCATGGGTGCCGGACCCCTCCTGCACATGAGGGGAGACCGAGTCGCCTCTCTGAGCCCACCTGTCCGGCAGTACGGGGACACGCCGTGTGCGGGTGCTCTGCCCATCCCAAGAATGCCAGATTTTGCAGGGCGCTCTGCAAAATCTAAATGTCTCCCCAGAGACCTGGGTGTATGAGGGTGGACCCCTGCCAACATCCCATCCCTGCCCCCCTCCTCCCCTTTCTCACATCCACACCACCCGTGCTTGTGTTCTGTTCCCAAAGTAGGGATGGGATTGGCGAGGTGGGCCAGTGTCCCAGAGGGAGTGATGTTGTTTCCTTGTCCACCTGATGCATGCATCAAGCAGCAGCCACCTCAGGGTGCACCTGCCCAGGGACCCTTCAGGAGGCGGTAGCTAAGCTGGTGGTGTGGGTCGTTGTTTGGTAGCCATGGTTTGCAAGCAGAGTCTTGTTACAGGTTGACACCCACACAACTCCAGCTGCTCTCTTGCCCGTTGGGGTGAAGACAGACTCCCTTCCACAGTGAGACCCTAGGAAGCTCTGGTCAATGGGTGCCCCATCCAGCAAGGCTGTCATGCATCTGCTGTGCTGGGTCCTGGCTCCCCCCAGCCTCCCCGGAGCCCTTCTGGAAGGCAGCTATGCTCACCACTATACCACCAACGCTGCCGCTGTCGGAGCCCTTCTGTTACCTGAATCCGTGGCCTTGGACCCCACCACTGATACCTGCGGACAGTTTGCGATGTTTCCTTCTGGAAGACCCTTCTGTACACCCCCACCTTCTGCACCCCTGCACTTGGTGCTGCCCCAGCCACTGGCAAATGCCAATCATCCAAACAAGAGCTACCCCACACCCATCCCATTCCTTCTTCCAGGAAGAACACCTCTTCTTAAACAAAATAATCCCAGTGTATCTGGAAGATCCATCACTCACCGTGCAAATCCCATAACTCAATCCTTCAGTCAGTAGCCCTCGCTGAGCTGTGGCTTTCTGGAAACAAGCTCAATCCCTCAGTCTCCCCAGCCTCTGTCCCCTCATCTGGTCACATCCACCCCCTCCCCACAAGGAATTCCTTTTGTCAGCCTCACCAACTAGACTCCCTCATACCATCGCCTCTGTACCCCTGCCTGGAATGCCCCCACCCCTCCCCATGTCCTCTTCCAAGTCCCTAACAACTGCCACCTCCTCACAGCACTTTCCAGAAACAAACAAAGGAGGCTGAGTCCTTCTGGGGAGCTTGGTGGCCAGCTGCCCAGGGTCATGGTGAGGGGTGAATTCTGGACCCTGCTGCCTGGTCCCTGCCCTACCCTGCCTGCTCTCTCTGGGCTTGGTGAGCTACTAAACCTCCACAAGCCTCAGTTTCCCCTGAAACGGGGTGATGATGATAGCACCTGCCTCACAGGCTGTTGGGAAGATTAAGCACAAGCTGTGGAATCAGCCTGACAAAGGCCAAGGGCTACCCAGATGCCTGCTGACCATAGCGGCCCTGGCTCTGGAAGGTCGCATAAGCGTGTTCTCCGGAATGGCGGGGAGCCAGTTGGTATACGCCTCCCTTGTCCTGCGGCCGTGCCCATGGGATGGCTCAGTTCATCCACACGGCCTTCCTTCCATCCATTTGTTTTTTGTTTTTTGAGTTGGGGTCTTGCTCTGTTGCCCAGGCTGGTATGCACTGGCACGATCTCAGCTTACTGCAGCCTCAGCCTCCTGGGCTCAGGTAGTCCTCCTGCCTCAGTCTCCTGAGTAGCTGGGATGACAGGAGAGTACCACCATGCCTGGCTATTTGTTTGACTCTTTTGTAGAGATGAAGTCTCACCATGTTGCCCAGGCTGGTCTCAAAATCCTGGGCTCAAGCGAGTCTCCTGCCTCGGCCTCCCTAAGTACTGGGATTACAGGTGTGTGCCTCCGTGCCTGGCCAGAGTGGCCTTCTTTGACTTCCCCGCCCTCCTGGCCCTCTCTGCTCCTCGAAACCCCACTGCCATTGGCTTCACCCCTCGGTATCACCAGAATTATGCTTGGGCACAAATGACAGAAGAGCAAGAGTGGCGTGGCCAGAAGGAGATGGGTGCTTGTTTCTCTTTTGTGCAGAACCCTGGCCGGTGAGTCAAGGCCAACATGGTGCTGGAGGGCCTCATGTCTTACTGCCCTGCCTGATGTGACTCTGGCTGCCTGACCCAAGAAGGCAGAGCCCACGCTCCTGGCAGCCAGCAGAGGGACGGGCAAAGACGCTGCCTCTTAGGAAGGTTCTGGAGGTGCTCAGAGGCCTTTCCACACACACCACTGACCAGAAGTTAGTCATGTGGCCACGCCTACCTGCAAAGGGTGTTGAGAAATTCAGTCTCTCACCTGGGTGCTATGTGCTCAGTTAAAATGTCTATTTCCATGTAAAAAGGGCAGAGCCAGTTGTGGTGGCACACACCTGTAATCCCAGCTACTTGGGAGGCCAAGGCAAGAGGATTGCTGGAGGCCAGGAGCTGGAGGCTAGGAGCTGAAGACCAGCTGGGGCAACATAGCAAGACCCCAACTCCACAAAGAAATTAAACATTAGCCAGGCTTGGTGGCTGTAACCCCAGCAGCTTGGGAGGCTGAGGTGGGAGGATCACTTGAGGCCAGAACTCGAGGCTGCCACGAGCTATGATGGTGACACTGCACTCCTGCCTGGGCAGCAGAGAGATACCCTGTTTCAGAAAATAATAGTAGTAATTGGGGTAACATAAAATGTACCATCCCACATGTGGAAGTGCCCAGTTCGGCAGTGTTAAGCACACAGATTGTGTGACCACCCCCAGGGGTCATTTCATCTTGCAAAATGGAGACTCTGCCCCATAAACCGGTGGTGTCCAACCTTTTTGGCATCAGGGACCAACTCCATGGACAACAGTTCTTCCACAGACGGAGAGTGGGGGGGATGGCCTGGGGACGAGGGACGCGCCTGACGTTTATTGTGCAGATCAGCAGCAGCATTAGCTTCCAAGGAGTGCAGCCTAGATCCCTCATACAGGGATCCCTAGATCCCAGTTCACAACAGGGTCCGGCACTCATGAGAATCGAATGCTGCAGCTGATCCTGACAGGAGGCGGAGCTCAGGCAGTCACGCAGTGACACAGAGCGGCTGTAAACACAAATGAAGCTTTGTTCTCTCACCACCTCTCACCCACCTCTCACCTCCTGCTGAGTGACCCGGTTCCACAGTCTGAGCCTGTTAGGAGCTGGGGACCCCTGCCATGAACCATGGCTCCCTTTCTCCTCCGCCAGCCCCGGCAACCTCCCTTCCCCTGTCTCTGTTTCTGATGACTCAGCACCTCATCTGAGCGGATTCAGACAGAACTTGTGTCTGCATCTGGCTCGTCTCCTGGCTGTGACGCCCCCAGGACTTGTGTGACATTTGGTGTCCTGCAGCCCAAGGAGGGATTTCTGCTGCTCCTTGGTGTTGGACTTGCCTTCCTGCCGGAATCCAAGATGCTCGCTCACTTGGCAAAAGTTGCATTGAAGTGTGCACGCATGTCCCGGGTGCCGGGCAGGAGGCAGGGTGAGGCGGGTGCTCCTCTGCCCACAGCTCTTCCTGGGAGGCATCTGTCCAGCCCCTACTCCCTGCACATCTGCTCTGGGAAGTCATTTTGGTTGGCCTCAGGCAGTTTTTTGGTGCTTTGACATCACCCAGAGACACTCCTCTCTCAGCCTGCCCTCTCATGTTTTTCCCCCAGCCTTGCAGCCCTAGTCCCCTCCTGTGCCCCCCAAAAGCCCTTTCAATGTCTGCTCTCCAGGGCAGGGGGGTGGTCGGCCAACTTCTGTCCCACCTGGGACTGGGGGGAGGCAAGGGAGGGTGGGCTCCCCACTCCCACCAGTCTCCTTTCTCTGCTGTCTACTCTCCAAGGACAAGTATGACCCTCCATGGTGCCCCTGAACACACCTGGCCCTGTACCTGAGTTTCTGAGGGAACCCATTAGATGGAAACACACAACGACAGAACTTCAGACTCAAGGACCCCCGCTCCAGACTTCAGGGTCGGAACCTCTGAGGATGAAGGGCCAGAAGTTGTGCCTTTCTGCTCATTCCCCTGATGATTCTGATGCCCTTGAAGAGAAGGAGGTGTCACGGTGCTGGATGGCCCTGGCACCACGTCTCCTGCGGACCTGTTTGCTGTAAAACCTGGGCCAAGTTACTCAGGCTCTCTGCATCTTATGAAGGGGAGTGAGGATGCTTGAACAGGGCTTGGAAAGCTTTCAGCATGACATCCGGCACGCCTGGGGCCTGATGAGTGGGAGCAGGGGTCCACAATCACTTTGCCACCATGGGCTGTTGTCATCATCTCTTTAGGCCCGGCAGAGGGGCCCTCAGAGAGAAAGCTAGCCAGATGAAAAGCAATGAGGGACCATTTGCTCAAAGCTCCAGGGAGACAGGAGATGAAAGGAGGACTTGCTGCATGGGTGCTATTACCTGCCGGAGCGACAGCTGACAAGCCCATGACCCCAAGCGACTCCAGCCACCCCGCAGCAGCCTTCTGAGGGCTGCAAGGATCTTTGAGGCAGGGAAATCTTCCAGGGAGTCAGCCCCACTGATTTGCTGCGGGACCAGCCAGGGAGGCCGGGCATCCCCGTGGCAAAGCCCACAGTAACCCAAGGCTGGAAGGCTGCCCTAAGCCTGACAGAGACATTCAATGCAGTCTCTGGTCTTGTGCCAACATCGCCTCCGCCAGGCTGACCTCAGAGCTTCCCTGCCACTCTGCCTCATGGCAGCACCTACCCTTCCATCCTGATTATTTGCTTGTCTGGGCCTCCCTAGAAGACGAGTTTCTCCCAGCCTCACCTTGTCTGGCTGCCACTCCATCTTGCACACCTGCTGCACTGGCCTCCCTTTGGAGCTGGTCTCAGCCCCAGGGCCTTTGCACACGCTGTGCTAGCTCTTGACCCCAGCCCCTGACTCTTTCTCTTTAGCCTTCGGGTCCTAGAGAGCCCTCTAAGGGCTGCCCTATCAGGAGGAGGCCACCAGCTGCTCCCCATCATGGCACTTGCCTGTCTCCTTCAAGACACCTACAAGATCCAGAACTATCCTGCTTGTGCAACTGTCTCCCAGGGAACATGTGAGCTCTTTGGAGGCAGGACTATCTGCCCTGCCTGTCTCCCTGTCTCTTGACCATGAACATGCCTGGGGTGGAGTGGGCGAGCCCTCACTGAATGTTGTTGAGTGGGGGAATTTTCTAGTCATCGCCACTGCTTGTACCCTGGCCCCGTGCCGGGAGCCTGAGTGCCACATGATCAATGTTTCTTGGGTGAATTATTGACTCCAAGGGCCACTCCTGGAGTGGCTTATCACCAGGAGCTCTCGCAAGTGTCCTGGAGCTAGAAATCCATTTGTTCAATGCTGTTAACTGTACTCTGTCTGCCAGGCCCTGGGCTGGGCTCAGTGGCTGCTGCAGATATCAGGACAGAGCCCAGGCCATTTGTGATGGAGCAGAGGAAGCTGGTGGGGAGAGGAAGCCAGGGAGGTGAGGGTAGATAGCATCAACACCTTCCTTTCCTCCCATCCTCCCTGCTGAATGCAGAGGTGTTAGATGATGATAGGATGGATGGATGGACGGATGGATGGTTGCACAGACGGATGGATGGACGAATGGCTGGGTGGCTAGATGTGTGGGTGGGTGGATGGATGGATGTGTGGGTGGATATGTGGGTGAATGAATGGACAGATGGACAGATGGGTGGGTGGGTGGATGTATGAGTGGATAGGTGGACGGATGGATAGGCGGATGGTTAGATGCATGGGTGGGTGGACGGATGGCCAGGTGGATAGATGGCCTTGTGGCTGTGTCTGTGACTGTTGTGAGTGGGGGGGGTGAAGGTTGGAAGAATCAGAAAATTAGAATCAGAGGAAACAGGGTCTTTGTTGGCAAGGTCAAAGCAGAAAGCTGTGAGTCAAGGCTCTCCTGCCCCAGCCAGCACCTCTATGATGAAGCCTAAAGCTTGCAGGCAGGGACCCCAAAGAGGAGGAGTGGGCTCTGTTGCATCTGACACTCATAGTGGGATTCAGGGTCCTCTGTAGCCAGGCGTCTGGATTCCTGCGACTCCTGGCCAGTCAGCCAGTCTGCGGCAAAAACTTCCTGGAATTTGGGCCTGGAATTGGTCCTGGGGAGACAGTCAACTGCAGGAGATGGCCAGAGCCCCTGGGTGGGCTTCCCAGCCAGTGTAGGGGCATGGAGAGGCAGACCCAGGAGGAGGCCAGGCCCCAGCAGAGGCAGGGCGGGAAACAATGAGAGCTTACTTGGCACAAAAATGGGGGAACCCTGGAGGTACCCAGACACAGGTACTGCTGTGGAGCCAGGACCTGGGGAGTCCTCCAGAGACCCTCCCACCCCAGGGCCCAAGGGACCGGAAACAGCCTCCAGACATAACTTCCAGATGCTGCTGCCTGGCTTGGCCCCTAACCTCTGAGGCATCACCAGCCCAAAATGTTCACATGTGCTAAACCTGCTGTGGTTCCCCCACCCTGTCCACCAGGCTGCCTGGGGGCTGCAGAAGGGCAGAGCAGAGGGGCAGGGTGGGTGAGGAGGGCTTCATTTCTGCTTCCTCCTCTGGTCTTGCCGTGGAAGAGCAAATTCCTGGGACTCCTCCAACACGCACCTCCCTCCTGCCGGCCTGTGACAGTCAGGACCTGGAGGCCTCCTGTGTCCTCACCCACCACCCTGCCCAGGCAGCTCCGGGGTCTGGAAAGGGACCTCTGCCTAGAAAAGAGAAATCTCCTCCTGGAAAACTGCAGAGACCCTGAAGTGCCACAGCTGGAAGAGGCCATGAGGTCTGTGGTCCAACCCCCACATTTACAGAGGGGCTCTGAGGCCCGAAGAGACCAGAAACCTGCCCCAAGCAGGGCGCTGTCACACAGAATCTCATGCAGTCGTTCTTTCTAGGCTACATGCCACCCAGCACACAGTAGGTGGGCTGAAGAACTGAATAATGTGATGAGTGGGTGGATGGATAGATACATGGGTGGGCGAGTGGGTGGATGAATGGATGGGTGGGTGGGTGGATGGATGGATGGGTGGGTGGGTGGATGGATGGATGGGTAGATGGATGGA
>NW_007231241.1:66157-72972 GCF_000164805.1 Carlito syrichta | reverse complement strand
GGTGGACGGGCTGCCTCCAATCTTTAGACAAGGGACAAGTACATTGTCCCTACTTCCTGTGGCATGATTAGCTCTGAAGATTGTGCCTTGGAAATTTATGAATAAACCAATTGTCAATTAGACGCCACCTTGAATTGCATATCACACTACCCAGCAGCATCCAAACTGGCTTTGGGAGCAGTAAACTGTGCCAGACTAATTTAATTTCCTCTCCGGTGATGGAGTGGTGACCTTATTGGTGAGAAAGGAGTTGCCATTGATCTTGATTTCAGGTTGACTGTGGGCTCTGTCCTACATAACATTCTCATCAACTTGCAGAGGAAACGCTGTCGGTTCCCGCCTCCCAGGGGGAGCAACTACATCCCTGTGTCCCTCCTGTGGGCCAGGCTCCATTGGGAAGTTGCCTTCTTGCCGAGGACTACCCAAGCATGTCCACACAGAAAACAGCGGCCTGGCTGGGGTGTGCATGGGTACGGGTGGACAGAGGTGGGTATGCACATGCACACACGTGCCCACAAACATGCGTGTGCCATGCCTCACCATGCCAGGCGTCGGTCTCACCTAAGCTGGTGATCGAGCCTGAGGAAGGGAGGGTGGATGAGTCAAGAGCTAGATCCGGGGTCTACAGAGGCGTGTTCCTGAGAAAGAGGGTTCCAGCCACACCAAACCTTAAATTTTCCAGGAGCCACGTTAGAAAAGTAAAAAGAAACATGAAACTGATAGGGTTTGTAGGGGGATGGGAGAGGAGTCTGTAGTTAAAATAACTCATCATGTAAACCTCACAGAACACAAAGTTGCAACCGCCCATGAAGCTAACATTCTGCTCTAACAGCGTCCTGGTACTAATTGCTATACTGCCAATATCTGCTTTCCCGAGACCGCATCCCAAAGCTATGTGACTGGTAACAGCCTGGTACTGACTGTCAGTGTTTGCTTTCCTAAGCCTGCATTTCAGAGACAAGTGATTGACAGCATCCCTGACAGTGACTGGTTTAATGCAGACATCTGCACTTCAAGGCTGTGGGACCAGCAGCCCCCAACAGTGCCAACATCGGCATCTCAAGATCAGGTGACCTACAGCTCAAACTCCCCAAACTGCTTCTTGGCACCCAGTTAACCTCTTCTGAGGTCTGCAAGTGAACAAAGGTGCTGGTTTCTCTCTATAGAGCCAGCCACCACCCCCTTCTTTTCTTTTCTTTAAGAAACCTTTTAACCACTGGTGGCTCGCCTCTTCCTTCTTGACATACTTTACAGAAACTAATTTCAAGATATATTTTTGCTTTTTGCTCTTTATGGTAACTGAATCTACCCTATACATATGATGGTTACAATATGCGATTGATCACAATTATCGATCTGTATTTTAAGCCCTAAGCCTTCAGGCCCCACGGCGTCTTCACACCTTGACGTCACCGGACCATGCATTCAGACACGGGACTCAGAGATGGAACAGGGCTGCAGGCAGATTTGTTAAATTCACCGTTGAAAAGCTAGGCTCACACTCGCGCCATTCAGACACGTTTAACAGTTTTCCAGTGAGGGAGTCAATGATCGGCGTTTGCGTGGAGATGAATGTTTCCCAGTTGCTGCATTCCCACCCAAGTGCCCCAGTCTAGTCTTGTGGTGGGCAGCAGCCTGTGGCCTCAGCTGGAGGGGCTGGGAAGAGGTGATGAAAGAGGGTCCGAGGAGCAGGGTCAGGGGAGGGCAGGAGGCCCCATGCAGGGAGTGGGAAGGAGGGACAGAGGAAGGGCCCAGATGCTGGCATCCGCAGGGTTTCCTGGGTGGTTCTCCAGGAGCTGCAGCGCGGAAGGGAGGAAGATGCAGGGGTGATTCCGAGGCGAGCATGGCCCTGGCAGTCTCCCTGAGCATCACCCAGCCCCCAGGACATGCCTAGAACCCCTGCCTCCCCAGGAGGAGCCCCGGTCTGCCTGTGACCAGCCAGGCTCTACCGGCTCCATGGCCACAAGTCTCCCAGCTCAGTCCCAACCCAACCCAGAGGCTGTGCCACCTCCCCAGGGAGCCATCGAGTGCACACAGAAGAGGGGAAGATGGAGGATGGCCATGGGGACACACCATCCCACCCCCATCCCTGCCTGAGGGTAGCGGCCATGTGTTGCTGGCTCTGCCTGGCTGTCACCTGACAGCCCTCTCGCACTACCCTTGCCTCCTGCAGGGAGGCCACGGCATTAACAGCATTTAACAGCACGTTGACATGTGAGTCTCACCCTCCCAGCTGGAGCAGAAGCCCCTGAAGCTGAGCTGATGTTGCAAGAAACTTGCTAACCATGTTACAAAAAACAACTGACTTTTGCTCACCAATGCCAACCAAAGAAATAGCCACAAGCAAGTACCTTAAACAATTCTGACACATCCTACACATAACCTCCCCCAACAGAGCCCTCTACAATGTGGGATCCCCCCAAAACCTGGAATTAACTTTTGGAGGGCAGCCCCTTGTAGTGTAGGCTTCCCCCCCTAGGTGGGTGTCCTACGAACCCATCGGCATCTGTGGACCAGCTAACGTTGTTGAGAGAGGCTGCGTTCAGCTTCAGATAATTTTTCTTTTGGAGATTCTTTCATCGCGTTTGCCCATTTCATGATGGGAGATTTACGAGTATACCTGATCACACTGTGCTGAGTGTTCAGCAGTTTTTGGCTAGAAACAGCATGACCCCCATGCCCCCCCGTCTATTCACCTGATCTCACCTGAGCAACATTTTTCTTTGTTTCCTGGGATGAAAAAAATCCTCAAAAATGATGCCAAAAAAAGCATCAAAATGGATGAGTTCAAGAGCTGTTTTGAGCTGTGGAAAAAGTGTCTCGGTAGGTATACTTCATCCAACGGAGAATGCTTTGAAGGTGACTGAAGTTTAAGCATGTAAGAATGAATACACAATTTTTTAGTAAACAAATTCCAGTATTTCTGGGGTCCCCCTTGTAAATCATCTTCAAAGTCCCTACTTCAGTCCAAGCAGCCTTTCCACCACCCTGCCCTTCACACCCTTAGATCTTTCTATTCTGCCTTTGTTAAATCTGCCTTTCTAAATTCCTAACTGTCTTGATGAATTATTTCACTGCTCATTCAACTAGTCATATGTTCGACAGTCATACGCACGATATTGTGGTTTTATGTTTCTTGAGTGCACCCAGGTGCGCTTCACGGCTTAGCCCGGTGAAGGGGTCTCCGGATCATGTAGGGAAGGGAAGCAGGAATGGACACCATTGTCCTGATCCCACCTACCACACCCAGTCCCCAGGAACCTGAAAGCTCCATCCTGCTTATCCTGGGGAGTCTATACCCAGTGAGGAAAGAGGCGGAAGGAGTGAGGGTGAGGAGTGTGTTGAGGGAGGGGAGAGGAAAGGGAGGGAGTGCAGGGAGGAGGGAGAGATGATGACAAGCTTCAAAAGGGCATCATCGTACCCAGAGAGTGGCAGTGAGAAAGGAGGAACTTTTGGGTTGACATCAAAGACCCAAAGGCTGCCAGAGACCCGACCGATTTCCACCGACTTCCTGCACTCCTGACAGTTCTGACATGTTTCTAACAGTTGTGAAGCATGTTCATCCTTCTGAGGAGCTGAGAGGGCAAAGCTTTCTTGGGGACTCCCCCATCTGCACAGGCAGAGGGGAGTGTCAGGGATAGGGAGGGCCCACTGGCCCAGCCTGGTCCCACCCACCCTGCCCTGCCTCAGTGGTAATGTCACATGGGAGCCTGTGAGAGCCTGGCTGGGGACTGCAGGGACCAGATTCCATCTCAGGCCTAATTCCTCACCAACAGAATATGGGCCAATGGGGGAGCGCTTCCAGGTCAGAATCCCAAAGTGGCCTGGAAGCTCCTGTCCCCCCATTCTCATGTTGACCCCTGATCCTCAATGCAGGAGTACTAAGAGGTGGGCTTTTGGGAGAAGATCATCTGATCAGGAATGGGATCAGAGCCCCTGTAAAAGGGGCCCATGGGAGCCTCACCCCTTCTGCATGCAGGGACACTGCCAGTAGACACCATCTGGGAGCTAGCTCACACCAGGTACCAAATCTGCTGATGCCTCACTCTTAAAGCCCCCAGCCTCCAAACAGCGAGCCATGCATTTCTGTCGTTTATAAGCCACCCAGTCAAGGGTGTTTGGTGACAGCAGCTTGCACAGATGGAGACAAGCCCCAAGACAGGGCATGGTCCGTGGACACCTGGGTGGGGTCAGCACAGCATGGGGGAAAGAGGTTTCCTGCATGCGAGCACAGTCACCCGGTGGCTGGGAGCGTTCACCTCGGGAGGGGAGAGAGAATCCGAATTCTGTCCCCTGTGTCTCTGTCAGGTCCCTGGGATGGCAGCCTGGCCCCCCACTGCAGACACCAGGGAGATCTGTGCACTGAGGGGTGGCAGGCTCCAAGAAGATGCTTATGAGGGCTGCCACAGGCTATGCCATCCAAGTGTCTGCTGTCACAGGACCTTGGTTCTTCTTAGTTTGGTTTTTCTCTTCAGTTGGCTCTTCCCCACTATTTCAATGTCTGTTTTAAGGTGGATGCCACTGATTTCTTGCATGCCTGACAGTTCTAACGTGTTCCTAGCAGTCGTGAAGTGCATTTGTCCTTCTGAGGTGCTGAGGGACAAGTGTGTTCTTGGGGGCTCCCCCGTGAATGGGGGGTGTTGGGGACAGGGAGAACCCACTGGTCCAGCCTGGCCCTGCCCACCCAGCCCTGCCTCGGTGGGTGTCCAGAGGGGCTCTTCCCAGCTCCTTCCTTCTGTGGGTGTTTGGACACTAAGCCGTGAGACTGCCAGCCCCAGCCCTCACTGACCCACTCAGCAGAGGCCAGGCGGTGCAGGAGTGGCCCCAGAGAGGTCTGAGAGAGCTTCCTACAAATGATGAGGACTCTGTCCCTGGGAGAAGACTCTGAGGCCCTCCTCCTCATCCCCACTGCAGAGCCAGGGATGACAGTGTCACAGCCTTATAGCCTGTCAGAAAACCAGGGCAGGCCAGAGCTGGAAGGGCCTTCAGAGTCACCTCAATCCAACCCTCTCAATTTACGAATGGGAAAGTGGGGAGCTGGACATGATAGCTCATGCCCGTCACCCCAGCATTTTAGGAGACTGAGGTAGGAGGATTACTTGAACCCAGGAAGTTGAGATCAACCTGGGCAACATAGCGAGAGCTCATCTCTACAAAAAAATAAATAATTTAGCTGGGCGTGGTGGTGCACGCCTGTAGTCCTGGCTACTCGGGAGGTTGAATACGGTGGATTGCTTGAGCCCAGGAGGTTGAGGCTGCAGTGAGCTGTGACCATGCCACACTGTGCTCCAGCCTGGGTGACAGAGACCCTGACTCCAAAACAAAAAACCAAGTGATGTGGGGACCAAAGTGAGGCCCAAACTTTACCAGTACAATGACCATTTGTATTCCTAACATTGAATTGTACCCCACATCTTTAAAATAATTTTTTTTAAACAACAGCAATCACAACAACAAAACAGATTGAGAAACTGAGGCCCAGAGAGAGGAAGTGACTCCAGATAGAGCTCATGTCTCACCCCCTCGGCATTCCCCACGAGCCCAGTTCACTCTGTCCATGTGTCTTGGTGGCCTCCTGGCCTTTGTAACAGGAGGGCAAGTCACAAGCAAACATTCCACCTGCTCTCACTGAAAACAGAGATGGCCCCTGTGCTCAGAGAAACCAAGGTCTCCCAGCTCCTGGGAGGAGCATGACCTCCATCCCCAGTGTGGTGCCAGACGTGCCCGTCACACACAGGAGGAAGCCTAGGCCAGGGAGAGGCCTGTGGCTAGACGCCAGCGACTTGGGGCTAAAGATGTGTGGCGGCCACAGTGTGCGCCAAGCACCTGTCCTGGGCCCAGCAGAGCAGCCAAATGGTCACTTGTGCCAAGGTCCCACATCCCCAGATCAAGACCAAGTTGCTCAGTTGTGAGATCTGCCCTTCCAAGAGATCAGAAGAGAGATGATAGCTGGGATCCCCAAAAGGCCTGCCTCCCCCAGCTGAGATGGCAGGTTCTCTGCACTAGCCCTCACCTGGAAGGCAACCTGATGCTGACTGACCTGTGTCTTTGTCCTATGCGTCCTTGTTCCTGCTCAAGTCATCATACTAAAATCGACTGTTCTGCCAGCTCAACAGAGCACCTTATTTTATTTTTGAGTCAGGGTCTTACTCTGTCAACCAGGCTGGAGTGCAGTGGCACCATCATGGTTCACCGCAGCCTTGACAACCTGGGCTCAGGCAATCCTCAGCCTCCCAAGTAGCTGGGACTACAGGTGCATGTCACCACACTCAGCTAATTTTTAAAAAATTTTTTGTGAAGATGAGGTCTCACTGTGTTGCCCAGGCTGGTCTCGAACTCCTGGGCTCATGTGAGACTCCAACCTCGGCCTCCCAAATTTCTGGGGTTACAGGCATGAGCCACCACACCTGGCCCACTTTTTTATTTTGTAGCTGGGGTGCCACCCGGTTCATGAAACCCCAATAAAAGCCAATTAGATGACAACGTCATGGCATTATTATTAAACTTTCATCACTGACCTCAGTCTGTTGAACTTTTCTTCCTTGTCAAAGTCATCCATAACTTTGTTTGCTGTGTGGCTGTGGGACCCTCATATGCTCCCTCTGAGTCAGCATTCAAGGTAGAAAGTTTCAGAGAGGCTTGGGCCTGGTGCTTTGCTGCAGTCCTGACTGCAGAGGAAGGAAATCTTTTGAAGCCATGAGGCAGGCGGTACCCCATCTCCAGGCCAGCCCATGCCAGAAGGGAGAGGCGGTTTGATGGTGGACACTGGGGAGGAAGGGCTCTGGAGGGGGCATGTGTTCTACTGGCCACATCTT
>NW_007231241.1:40210-66023 GCF_000164805.1 Carlito syrichta | reverse complement strand
CCTCCCTCCCACCTCCCTCCCACAGGGTGTCTTCTCAGAGGAGGAGTTTCCTTGGGGGAGATGGGAGCGGACCTATGGCTGGGGCGAGTGAAGCTTTGGCAGACGGGCCTTGGCCCCCATCACCCCCTACTCCTTCCTTCTTCCACCCTCTGAGCTGACTGCCCTCCTGCCACCTGACATCTCTGTCCTGGTCATTCCCTGACCCTGTGTGTGCCGCTCCAAGGGCGCAGCTCCCTGCCGACTGCTTCGGTCTGCCAAGTGATGGTGTCCAGTGAAACAGGGCATGACACCCCCGCCTGGACTTGCGGCACACCACGGCCCATTCCGCTCAGAACCCCAGGCTGGGCCTCCCCAGAGGAGGGACCCTGTGTCAGCAGAAGAAGTAGGAGACTGGGCGGCCTGCAGCCGACGAGCCCAGAGGGAGGCTATGGCCTTGTCTCCGGGCACTGGAGCCCTGCCACCATGACTTGGGGGCCTGCGGCCTCTCTGCGGCCAGGACTGGCACCATGTCAGGCTGTCCCTGCCTGCCTGGGCTCAAGCCTCCTAGCTGGCCTCCACCTCCTCGTCTGCCCACCGATTCCCAGGCTTTGCAAGAAAACTCCCCCACAGACTGGATTTCCAATGCCTCCTGCAACTCTGTCCCTTCTCCCCCGAGCCCTCCCTCCTCCCAGGAAGTCTCTTCCCTCCTTCATCCAAGATTCTCTTTCACTCTCCTCTTCTACCTCCCTTCTTCCCTTCTCTGCCTTCTTCGCCGTCCCCTAGGAAGCCCTCCTTGATTACAGGGGAGAGTGAGGACATTGCTGAGTCACCAGTCACTGTTCAGCACCGCATTGTCCTCCTGCTGGACTCGGCGAGCCAGGACCAAGGGGTGGCGGCACCCTCTGTTCAGCCCCTCCACTCCTGCTCCTCCTTCCTCTTTGGAATAAGCCAAGTTCTTTCTGAAGTGTAGGCAGAGACATAAGCATGCAAGGATAGGCAGACACAGTCTCAAAAAGAAGCATGAGGGGCCCAGTCCTACAGGTGTTCAAAACAGCCCAGAGCAACATTAGCTGAAGCCTTGCAGACAGCAAACGGGAGGAAGGAGGGAGCAGAACCAGGAGGGAATGGCGGCGGGGCCGGTGGTCACGATCAGGTTTCCAGTCACGGAGGCAGCGTGGGTCGTTCTGTAAATAAATGGCACAACTGAGTAGCTCTCTGGAAGATAAAACGCTCTGCCTATCTTCACCAAAAAAGAGAGGCACCGTCACCCTCACCTGCAGCCCTGAAGGGCTCCAATGGGGCCGAGTGTGATCATCAATTGACGTTAAAGAGAAATCCTTGGAAACGTACAAAGCACTTGCCAAGCATTCCCTCTTAGGTTAAAGACATCTCAGGTGGAGCAAGGTCTTAAACATTGAAACCGTGGCTGGCGCAGCGGCTCACACCAGTCATCCCAACACTCTGGGAGTCAGAGGCGAGAGGATTATCTGAGCCCAGGGGTTCAGATCAGCCTGGGCAACTTGGCGAGACCTCGTCTCTACAATAAATCAAAAAATTAGACAGGTGTGATGGTACGTGCCTGTAGTTCCAGCTACTTGGAAAGCTGAGGCAAGAGAATTGCCCGAGCTCAGCAGTTCGAGACTGCAGTGGCCCTGAGCATGCCACTGCACTCCAGCCTGGGTGACAGGGAGACTCCAACTCAAAAACAAAAACAAAACCAGAAAAAACAAAACCCTCAAAATACAACAAATTTTAAATGATTTAAAAAATTAATTTAGAGAGGGAAAGACCTTTTGAAATAGGGCACAAAGCCCAGATGTCAGAAATAAGAAGCCACATAAATCTGACTCCTTGCAAGTCAGGATTTCATCCAGGGAAAAAGCATCATCAGCAAAAAACAAACTGGCACCTCTCAGAATGGGCTGAGGGTTTGTGTTCTTAATACTTCAAGGACCCTCCAGCCCAATGAGGAAAAAGAACGACTCGAGTACAAAGCTGGCCAGGAAAGCACAGGAGGGGTTCACAGAGGAGCGAGCAGCCTCCTGAAGGCTGAGAGGAGGCTCAGCCCCCTTCAAGAAAGAAAGAAAGAAATAGGAATCACGGTGCACACAAGGGGTTCTTTTTCACAATCAAATCAGCCAAGTGGCACATGCTCCTACTCGACTGCTGAGAGTGTGAGTTGGTCCTGTCTCAGGAGAAAGTGACTGGGCCCAGTGACAGCTAGACATTCACATGCCCTTCAACCTGGGAGTGCAGCTCCTGGGGATCCCCTGGGGTAAGATATAAAAGTACATCCATCGGGCCGTGGTCCAGAAGCATCGCTTGGAGATGGCCCAGAGGCTGGTGGGGTAATGGATGGAATGGAATCACCCACGAAACGGAGCCCAGGCAGTTGTTTAAGAAGCATGACTGCTCTGCCTGCCGGCTGAGAGGGTCCTCGGGAGAAGACACGGAGACAAATCAGAGGCAGAAGCTTGTGTGTGGCACTGACGATGTCACCTGTTGTGGGAACAAAAGCCAACTTCACACACATGCATTTATGAAAGTAATGTCCACACGTATGCCAGAGCCAATTCAGTTCATTTCTGGAAGAGTCTGTGGGAGGGTGACCTGGCGGCTACTGTGAACTGGAGCTGAGTGTCTGGAGATAAGAGGACACTTTCCACAGAGTACCCTTTCATAAGTTCTAGATTTTGTTCTGGCACAAACAAATAAAGCCATTTAAAAACAATACAAGTGGCTGGATGCAATGGCTCACATCTGTCATCCCAGCACTTTGGGAGGCTGAGGTGAGAGAACCGCTTGAGCTCAGGAGTTCGAGGCCCACCTGGACAACATAGCTAGACCTTGTCTCTACAATAAGTAAAAAAAAATTAGCCAGGCACAGTGGTGTGCACCTGTAGCCTCAGCTACTTGGGAGGCTGAGGCAGGATGATCACTTGAGCCCAGCTGTCCACTGCCCCTCCCTGCTCCAGCCACCTCCATCCACCCACCCACTCCAAGTGCCAGCTAAGCCAGGGCCTGTCGACCCCAGCAGGCAAGTGTGGGGCTGGACAGGGAGCAGCGAAGGGAATCTAACACCATTGGTGCGACTCTCCCCACTGAGACGTGCCCCAGAACATGCGAACAGGTCCCATGGAACACAGGACTGTCCCAAGGTACCTGGCAAGGCTCCCATGTGGCTGGAAGTCCTTCCTCCTTCCCAATGGCATTCCCCAGTCCCTGCTGGGATCACCCAGCCCAGGGTGGGGTGCAGGTGCCCCTGGGGAAGAGGGTGGCACAGAGGCAAACTGACAGCTCCACTTGGAAGAGCAGTGATATGGACCTTTCAGGTTAGTCTGGGCTTTGAGAGTGTCAGCTCAATGGGTCGGCCAGCCAAGCCCCAGAGAGCATCATCAAGGGGCTGGTAAGCCTAGCCCTGGAAGTGTCAGCTCTAATGGACTGACAAGCCAAGCCCTGAGAGTGTTGCTGGTTCAGTGGGCTGGCAAGCCTGGCCCCCGACCTGTCTCAGCTTCAGAGTGTCACCTTCTTCTGGCAGCTGTCCTGGTTCAGTTGGCTCTGTCGCCTGGCAAGCCAGCCTCTGGGGTGCATGGTTCTTTGGCTTCAACGATCTTCTGCAGCTCTTCAGGTTGCAGCTCTTCCAGGTCGAGGTTCTTGTCTCATACCCAGGAAGAATGAGGGACACGGACAGCCGGAAAGTGAGAAAGCAGGAATTACTGAACACAGATAAGCTCCCACAGTGGGAGGGGACCCAAAGGGGTTGCCCTTCTGGGACCAAAATCCTGATGCTTATGTAGCCCTAAGTCTAAGCTGATTGGCTAGCACTAACTGTGAACTGTAGCTGTTCTGATTGGTCAGTATTAAGGTAGGGACCTAATGGTGAGCTGATTGGTTACTTTTCAATCCCAGCAGTGAGTACTTAAGCTTGAGTTTGAGAGGCTTGCAGGGAGCTCGTTTACCAACGCTGAGCCTGAGAGGCCTGGTGGGAATTCACTGCATTGTTATCAGAGAACCTGCCTGTCTGTCTGCCTAGGCTTTCTCTAGCTATCTCTTGTCTCATTAGCCCCAGGGAACCCAGGGGGGAGAGACCAGGCTGACTATCCCCAACCAGACCCAGCATCAGAGTGCCAGAGGAACACTGGAAATGCATGTTCCCAGGCCGGCCCACCATGAAGGCAGCTCTTCCAGAGGGCTGGGCCAAGGATTTCACACTTTACACATTTTCCCAAATGACTCAGAGGTATAGCCCACCCAAGAGGTGCTGTCTGTGGCCCCAGGCCAAGCCACTTGTGGGCAGGGAGAGAAACTGAGTCCCAGAGAGAGAAGTGACTCATTGGGACCACCCAAAGGCCAGAGGAGAGCCAGGGAGTGTCCCTGCCATCCACTCTGTGCTTGTGTGAATGAGCACAGGCCAGAGGCCCACAGAGCACCCAGGATCGACAGGCTGGAGCTCTCCACGGGGCCAGCCCAGAGCATCAGCAGGACGGAGGCAACCAGGGTGGGGTTGGAGTGACTGAGGACTCAGCCCCAAACCTTATGTGGAGAAGACACAGGAGTTTGGGTCTGTTGGGCGTCTGTGTGTGCCCTGGTATTCCCATTACCCTTCCCACTGTGCAGATGAAGACACTGAGGGAGAGGCCCACGTCAGGGAGCACAGAGCCGACTGTCAGCCCCGGGGTGTGGCTCTGAATCCTGTCTTTTCACAGCCCCCGAAAATCTCCCCAGCCCCTGACCTTATCCCATACTCTGGACGCATTTCAGGCAACAGGTGTCAGATGGGGTCTGTGGTGGACAGCCAGGGAGGCATTCATGTCTCCATCTCACAGAGTCATGAGCATGCAAAGCTGGGCTCAGCACCTCCTGTCTGCTGTGTGACCCTGGGCAAGTGACTCGACCTCCCGGTCTACGTTTCCTCATCTGTAAAAGGAGTTAAAGTCAACTACTCCTCAGAGTTCTCAGAGGAAGTCAGCTCATCATCAAAACATGGCGCCATCTAATGTTGACTGGACTTGAGGTGCCCGCACTGCACTGGGTATGCCACAAGTGTCACTGCTGCCCCCATGACAGCTCTGCCAGGCTGTGCTGTTATAGCCCATTTGACTGATGGGGAAACTGAGAGGTTAAGTAATTTGCCCAAGGTCACACAGTCAAAGTCGAGACCCAGACCCAGAACTGGCATTCTTTGTTTTTTCATATATATGTATTTGAGTTGGAGTCTCACTCTGTTGCCCAGGCCAGCATACAGTGGCATGCTCATGGCCACTCTAACCTCAGTCTGCTGGGCTCAGGCAATCCTTCTGCCTCAGCTTTCCAAAGTAGCTCAAGCACAGGTATGTGCCACCACACCTGGCTAATTTTTTGATTTATTGTAGAGATGAGGTTTCACCAAGTTGTCCAGGCTGGTCTTGAACTCATGGGCTCAGGAAATCCTCTCACCTCAGACTCCCAAAGTGCTGAGATTATAGGCGTGAGCCACCATGCCCGGCCTCATTTATATTTTTAATTGACAAATTAAAGTTGCATATATTGACTGTGTGCAACATGTTGTTTGAAATATGTGTACACAGTGAAAAAAATGGCTAAATGGAGCTAATTAATGTCTGCATGACTTCACGCTTACCTTTTTTTGTGGTAAGAACACCTTGCCCTTTTCACAAGATGGCGCCAAAGGCCAAGAAGGGAGCTCCTGGCACACATCCTGCGCCTGCCCCTCCTAAAACCAAAGCCAAAGCAAAGGCATTGAAGGCCAGGAAAGCAGTCCACAGCCACAAAAAAAGAAGATCTGCATGTCACCCAGTTTTCAGAGGCCCAAGACTCTGTGGCTCCAGAGGCAGCCCAAATATCCTCAGAAGAGTGCTGCCAGGAGAAACAAGCTTGACCATTATGCCATCATCAAGTTTCCCCTGACCATTGAGTCTGCCATGAAGAAAATAGAAGACAACAACACACTTGTGTTCATTGTGGATATTAAAGCCAACAAGCACCAGATAAAACAGGCTGTGTTACCTGCCTGGGCAACTTGGCGAGACCTCATCTCTACAATAAATCAAAAAATTAGCCGGTCGTGGTAGCGTGAGCCTGTAGTTCCAGCTACTTGGAAGGCTGAAGTGGAAGGATCGCTGGAGCCCAGCAGGTCGAGGCTGCAGTGGCTGGGAGCGGCCACTACACTCCTGTCTGGGCGACAGAGTGAGACTCCAACTCAAAGAACAAAACAAAACAAAACAAAAACAGGCTGTGAAGAAGCTCTATGACATTGATGTTGACAAGGTCAACTCCCTGATTAGGCCTGATGGAGAGAAGAAGGCATATGTTCGACTGGCTCCTGATTATGATGCTTTGGATATTTCCAACAAAATTGGGATCATTTAAACAGAGTCTGGCTGGCTAATTCTAAATATATATCTTCTCACCATAAAAAAAAGAACACCTCAAATCTCCTCTCTCAGCAATTGTCAAGTACAATACCTGGTTATTAACTAGAATCACTATGTTGTGCAATGGATATCTTTCTTCTTCTTCTTCTTTTTTTGGGGGGGAGTCGGGGGTCTCAATCTGTTGCCCAGACTGGAGTGCAGTAGCACACTCACAGCAATCCTCCTGCCTCAGCCTCCCAACTAGCTGAGACTACAAGTGGATGCCTCCACATCTGGTTAATTTTGTTGATCTTTTGTAGAGATGAAGTCTCACTATTTCCCAGGCTGGTTTTGTGCTCCTGGGTTCAGGAAATCCTTCCGCCTCAGCCTCCCAAAGTGCTGGCATGACAGGCATGAGTCACCGTACCTGTTGATAGTTCTGTTTTAACCATTGTGGACCCTCTGTCTTGTTTTCATAGTGACTGCTCCTCTTCCAACCCCACAGGGTGTACCTGTCCCTTTGTGCCAAGTCACGGCCTCTCCAGCATGCGCCGTCTCCTGTCATGCTGATCACAGCCACGCTAACAGTTGTAAGCTGACATCTCACCACAGTTTCAATGGGTGCCTCCCTGTTGGTGGTTGGGGCCAAAGCAAAGTAGTAGCTTTTCTCATGTACCTGTTGGCCACTTGGGCACCCTCCTCCCAGGGCTAGAGTGCCACTGAGTGGACACATGGCCCATCCCCACTGTTAGCAGGGTGCAGAGTCTGAGGCAAGAGGACACAGGCAGGGTTGGATGGGCAGCACATGGGCTGGCCCCCAGGAGATGGAAGCAGGAGGTCACCATGGCCCCATTACTCGTGTGAAAAACAACAACAAAATTCTCCCTCTTCATCCTGCAACCTGCTTAGTGGGATTCTGTCTCCAAGTCCCTGTGGAGAGCCATTGGGTGGCTTAGGGAGAGCCCGGCCCCATGAGGAGCATGCATTGTGGCCAGGCTGGTCGGCCCATCCTCGGGGGACACGGGCAAGTGTGAAACTCTCAGAGGCTTGAGCCACCCACACCATCCCCACAGCCAGGCTCTGGGTGCCCTCATGATTGTGCGGGACCGTGGTTCGCAGGCCAGTTGGCAGGCTCTAAAATGAATCCATGACAAGGTCCCCTGTCACCAACACCAGCCATTGGGACTTCAGCTTTGAGAGTGCCTTTCTGGAGAGGAGCTTTGTCTGACTCCTGAGCAGAGTGGGGGTCTCAGGAAAGCTGTCAGGAGAAGGCATGCCTCAGGCATGCTCATGAAAAGCGAGGGGGGGGGCAGAAGGAAAGAAATGATTCCAGCACACCTCATGTGTTCCAGGCATGTACACAGCCAGACTTGGGGTCACTACCCAGTAGTGCACTGAGTTGGCAGGGCTCCCCGTTCATCAGATGAAGGAACTGAGACTGGTAGGGATCTCGAAGTGTGGTCCAAGGTCACAGGCTGAATGAGCGGCAGACACAGGACAGAAAAACAAGGTGACATCAGCCAGGACGCCTGTCCGCCAAGCACCTCCCACACCTGTGTTCACCTGAACAAACAACAGAGAACCCAGCAGCAGAGATGAGCTTATTTTACAGAAGAGGAAATGGAGGGCCAGGAAGGTCCACGGCTCTCAGGTGGGTGGTCTGTCATAGCACAAACTCAGCACTGTCCGAACCCCTTGGATTGTGAGAAATCCAGAAGCCAGCGGGGTGTGCAGCCATGATGGAGTAAAGGCTGCACCTTTGAGGTTGTGTCCTGCTTTTCAAATGTTTGTAAACTGCTGTTATATCGGGGGAAAAGTCTACATTAAAGCATAATCTGTTCTAAGCCAGGCTTAGTGGCTCATGCCTGTAATCCTAGCCCTTTGGGAGACTGAGGTGGGAGGATTGTTTGAGCCTAGGAGCTGGAAACTAGCCTGGGCAGCATAATGAGACCTCATCTCTACAAAAAAATACACATACATACATACATAAAGCATGATCCATTTTAAAGGATAACTAATTCTCCATGGCTTTTTCTCTGTATCCCTCCCCACACCCAGTCCTGATCAATGGCTGCCAAAACAGAGTCATGGAAGCTTGGGGGGCAGAAGCCAGGCTGGATGTGTCAGAAGCTTTTGTGATGGACAGGTGGGGCTGGGTTGCCTTCCCCTGTGGGAGCACTGCGGTGATTCCTTGAGGGATGGGATTTGGCACACGCGCCCCAACAAGGGCTTGGAGGTGGTTTCCTGCAAGGTGCAGAAGCTTGAGGGAGACTGGGCTTGCTTCCCGTGACAGAATGTGACAGCCTCTCGAGAGCAGGGTGGCTATGAGGCCTCTGCTCCTGGCTCCATCCCACCAGGTCTCATCAGGGATCCAGGTGGGAGGACGGTTTCTCATAGGCACGGCCTCCTCAGGGCACAGGGCTGGAGCTTGAGGGCTGAGACACTTGTGCAGACTCCCTCATGGCCTCTGCTCAGACGAGCTACTCGTGTCAGTGCCCCTCCATGTGTCATCGGCCTGCATCCTTGGGGTCAGGCGGTGTGCTCTGCTGCCTGAGAAGGGACAGTAAATGCTCGCCAAACAGTGTTGGAGGAGGGTGGCCCTGCTGATGGCCACCTAGGCAGGGAAGTCTTAGGGCTGAGGGGCCAGGATTCAGGCCACAGACCTTTTGACCTGGGCATGCCTGGCCATCAGCTGGAGGTCCTGGGGATGGAGGTCCATTGAGGCCCTTTGCTGAGCTCAATTATGTCTGACTTTTCCCAGGTGCAGTGACTTCAGACTCAGAGCCTCAGAGGATTTGGCTGTCCGCCCCTGACC
Organism: Carlito syrichta; assembly: GCF_000164805.1. Classification (NCBI taxonomy): domain Eukaryota; kingdom Metazoa; phylum Chordata; class Mammalia; order Primates; family Tarsiidae; genus Carlito; species Carlito syrichta. The sequence goes on along the minus strand of NW_007231241.1, from coordinate 56,876 downwards.
TGTCCCCAGGGAGTGCTCCCCACACTGGCTCATGAAACATTCATTTCCCCTAACACAAATATTTTTACCCTTTAGAAAACTTATTGGATTCTGAGAAGCATTAACAATCCCACTCTCTGCTCTGGCGAAAGCCAGAGGTCATAAATTATTGATGCCACTAGCCAGAGAAGAGGCTGCTCATCTTCCTTGCTCTGAAGATGCTGCCCTGACTGGTGTCTCAGAAGGAGTGGCATGTTGGGGGATCGTGCAGAAGGAGGGTCTTTATTGCCCTGGGCATGGGAAGGAAGAAGTAGGGCCCCTTTTGTTTGCAGGCAAGTGGGGCTGATTCCTGGCCTTCCTTCCCCTGGTTGAGGGTTCCCATGTGGTGACGTGGCTGGAGTGACAGGCCTGGCAAAATTCCTTGTCTGCCCCCAGATGGCTGTGTGACCCTGGGCCAGTGACTTGGCCTCTCTGAGCTGTGGTCTCTGTGCCCCTAGATCGGGCAGTGCTGCCTGTAGCTCGGGACTGTCGGCAGATGAGAAATGATGAGTGTGAAGATATTGCCATCCTCCACTGGGCCCTGATAAGGGTCATCTTTTTCCTTTTCAAACACCATGCTCACTCTGAGATCCCAGAGTGCTCCCAGCCTGGCTCCCTTGGAGACTCTCAGGGCTGCCCAGAGGCCCCTATAGAGCAATCCAGCTGTGCCCAGGCTGGGTCTGTTCACCCAGAAGTAACATCAGCATGGATCCATGCCAGAGCCCCCAGGGGCCACCGTGCCCTCATCTGTCACCCAAGCCACCTTCCCCCCAGCCTGCCATCCCAGGGGACCTATCAGCACCTCAAGGCTCAGTAGGGCTTGATACATCAGCCTCTGTGGCAGTATTTGCTGGAGGCGCAGAGGAGGGAGGCTGGGTACAGAGGAGGGAGGCTGGGTGTAGAAGAGGGAGGCCAGGTGTGGAGGACACCAGCTCAGAATCCAGGAGCTGGGCCAGCCTGAACCCAGCAGGGAGACTGGGCACTTGGGCTGTTGTCCTGGCTGCCGCCTGCTGTCCAGGCAGGAGGGAAGGTAGAATCAGAGCCCACAGGGAACCCAGGTCAGGGAGGGGCATAGAGGCTGGACACCCTGTTTGCCTCCCTCCCAGACGATGAGAGATGGGGACACACCCAGAAACCCAGAATCATGGCACCCAGGCCCGACTGGAGGTGTCCATGAACACTGAAGCTCTCTCCTCACCCAACCCCAAACCTTGAGTGCAAAGACTTTGGGTTGTATAAATCAGAGCAGAGGCAGGGTATCCATGCCGGGGTTGGCAGGAGCAGGCATTCCTCTGATGAACTTTCTGGGGGGTGCATGTGAGCCCCTGGAGGTGGCCCTAGCCACAGATGGGACAAACCATCATGACTGAAAAAAATGGCCTGGACACCACTGGCCTGTCCAAACACCACACCTGGGTGAAGAAACCCAGAGAAGCTGAGAGGTTTGGACCACATCACACAGCAGGTGAGGGTGGAGCTGGCCCAGGCCCAAACCCAACCCGGGTGGCTTGCTGTTTCCTCTTTCTCCCGGTGCCCTTAGCCATGGGGGTCTCACGCTTTCCACCTGTGAAATAGAGACAACCACAGGCACCTCCACCCAGAGGCAGACAAGCCAGGGGGTCACGCAGGACGCAACTGTGCTCAGTCAGGAATTGTACACCCTGCCGGGGCTGGAGCCAGACTGGGAACCAGGGAGTCAGGGTCTCGCCACCATCCTCCTCCTTGAGCGATCTCTCTGGGGTCTGCATTTTATGGGAGGGAACTGATGGCCCTGTAGGCAGTGAGGAGCTGGCCCCCCTGGAGAGGCAGGAGCATGTCCCCCCATGTGCAGCAGATGGGCTGCTGCCCACTCCCTGGTGCACCTGACCTCCCTGGTGGCCATGGCCCTTGGTCCCATTCCTTGGCAACTCCATGGTGCCCACTTCACAGCCAAAGCCTCTCTCATCTTCCCTGTATAAAGAGCCGAGAGCCCTGAATTGCAGTCCCAGCCCTGAACTTGACTGTGATTTTGGGCACAGCATTTCTCCGTCTCCTCTTCTCCAGAATGGGGAGCTCCAAGCTGATGGAGGTTCAAACCACTCTGGGTCTGCAAGGATGTGCATGAGCTCAGCAAAGGCCCGAGAGGTGTGGCCCACTGGAGGCCAAGCATGAAGCACTGCCAGAACCAGACAGCTGTGTTAGGCAGCCCTGTAAAGGCGCCCATCACCTGGCTGCTTAGCTCAGGGCCAGCAGGGCTGAGGACAATCTGGAAGAGACATGAGAAGGGATGGAAGACGGGACAGGAGGTGGAGGCTGTGGGAGGGAGGCAGCGATGCAGGAGGCCGAGCTGAGCTTCAGGAGGAGGGTGGGACAGAGCCCATGGGAAGAGTGGGCAAGAGGGATGCGGCCAGAGGTGTGAGGGACAGTGGGCGGACAAGTCGGGCTGGAGGGAGAGGCCGCGAGGACGAAGCTCGCAACACAAGTGGATCACTGTGAAAAAAGCTCTTCTGGCTCCCGGGAGCAGCCCTGGGAGCCTGGTCGACGAGATGCTCAGAGGGTGCAGACCCAACCCTGGCCCTTCGGTCTTCCCTGCCTGTCGGCCACCAGATCAATTCTCTTTGTACCCCCATCCCTGGCACTAAAGGGGGCTGCCTTTCCCTGCCACCACGGGCTGTGGGACTCTGTTCCTCCTGGCTGCAGGTGCCTGACTGAGGGGTGGGCAAGTAACTGTCCCACCTGTGAGCTGAACCAAGCATGGGCGAGTGTCCTCTTGGGAGATCAGCACCAAGACACACAGAAAACAGTAGCTGGGAAGGGAGACAGAAAGCAAAGTTTTGGTTTGGGTTTTTATGTTTATTTTAGAGATGAGGTCTCACTCTGTCACCCAGGCTGGCGTGCAGTGGCACCATCACAGCTCACTGCAGCCTCAACCGTCTGGGCTCAAGTAATCCCCTGCCTCAGCCTCTCAAGTAGCTGGGACTACAGCTGCACACCACCATACTCGGATAATTGTCTTTTAAGTTATATTTTGTAGAGACAGGGTCTCACTGTGTTGCCCAGGCTGGCCTTGAGTGATCTTCAAGCAATCCTCCCGCCTCACCCTCCCAAAGTGCTGGGATTACAGGTGGAAGCCACTGCACCTGGGCTGAAACCAAAGCATAACACGGGGAGAAGACCAGGCAGCAAGAAGAGTGAGCAGGCCATGGGCCCCTGGGCAGGCTGAGCTCCCGGTGGTCCCGCTCCAGCTTCTGGAGGCCCATTCCCAGGGACTTCAGCAGACCTTCAGCACAGCTGCGCAGTGGTCATATGGCCTGCTATATGCAGAGCAGCAGAACACAGCTCAGGTCATGACCTTGGCTGGCAGAAGCCCCCCTGACCCCGGCGCCTTGAGTGAGCATCAGAGCAGGCTTCGCAGAGGCCCTGCCTTTCTCCTGCCGAAATCCCTTATACCTCTGGCCCACGGGCGCTGTCTCTGCACTCCCAGAGCCCAGGCTTGCTTCCTCCACATGTCCTCTCCCAGCCCCGGCCTCTCCCGCTCACAACTCGGACCGGGAAGGGGACCGTGAGGTGGCCCTTTGCAGCCAACCCAGTGATCACATCCTCGTCGCAGACCTGAGCTTCCCGGCAGCCCTGAGAGGATGGAGGCGGGTGGTCCTGTCTCCCCTCTTTGGAGGGGCGGGGCAGGGCCTGGAGGCTCTCTCCCAGACCCCAGCCTGAGCCTTCTCTGTCCCCTCTGTCTGCTGCAGTGGGACGCCACACAGAGCCTGCCCTAATTGGATGGAGACTTGTCTTTGCTGACTCATGAAATCTTCCTGAGGATGGTCTCGGGCACTTCTCGGTGCCAAGTGCTTGCCTAGGGGTCAGAGGTGCAGCCGTGAGCAGAACAAGCTGTCTGGAGGCCCATGTCCCAGGAGGGGCAGGTGTGACTCACAGCATCAAGAAGTCAAAGAGGAAAAGTCAGCTGGAACTACAGGCACACACTACCACACCCGGCTAATTTTTTGATTTATTGTAGAGATGAGGTCTTACTCTGTTACTCAGACTGGTCTTGAACCCCTGGGCTCAAGTGATCCACCTGCCTTGGTGGGGTATGTCTTAACCCCACCCCTCTCCCTTCCTGAAGTCTTAGAGGTTTCATCTGGAAGAGCGAACACCGATTCCTGCTTCTCTTGTTCTCTTCTCCTCCCAGGTGGTGAGGCTCTGGACTGGTTGTGACCCCTGCCTGATCTCCTGGGAGTCAGTGGAGAGGCTGGCTCAGGATATGGTCTCTGATTGATGGGGGAAGTGTTCCTTTGGGGTCCATGTCATCCTGCCCCATTCCACCAGTGGGAACTCAGAGAGAATTGAGTGCAGCCGTCCCACGGGAGAAATAAAAGCGAGTCCATGGACAGAGACTTTCCTGAGCACAAGCCCTGGGGAGGTGAGACCTTGGGAGTGGGCAGTGGGTGGGTGCACATCTGTCCAAGATAAAGAAGGACCCAGTGATGCCACTGATTGAGCGGCCATGAGGATGGATTAGCAGGAGCCCTGCTCCTTAGGCCAATCAGCCATTCCTGTCTTAAAGGAGAAACTGAGGCTGAAAAATGTATAACCTGCCCCTCACTGGGCAGGCTGGCAGTGGACCAGGCATAGGTCTGATGCACATTAATTTTCCCAATGCCTTTGGCCTGCAAGTGGACAGATCTTCATGGGGATGGAGGGTGGATGAGGACATGCAGCCGCCTCCCTCTGAGGCCAAGAGGGGTGGTAGGGGGAGACCTAGCTCAAGAGGTGGCTCAATGTTGCAGCCTCTGCTCACTCAAGACAGTGGGGGTCTGTTGGGAGCAGAGAAGAGGGTGAAAGAGGGACTGAGGGGGGCCACATACTCATCAGCAGAGGCCCTGCTGTGCACATGTCCTGGGGTCTCGGGATCCCCTTTGGGACGGAGTGCTGGGGTAGGGAACATGGCCATCTGGCCTGGAGCTGGGCACTTGGGCACGGTGACTCACCGCTCCCTTTCAAAGTCACACCCGTATGCCAGCAGCATGCATGAATTTCAAACATAGTACCGGCACCTAAATTTACCCTGCTGCATTTAGATAAACTAGTTTAACACCCAGGACCACTGGGTTTTAAATACTGCAGAGAAAGGCGTGGTGGCCAAAGAAAGAGTCTTTCATCACCCAGTGAGACTTTCTCTTCACAGGCCCTGGACCCTAAAGTGGGATTTGCCACAGGGATGCCTTTGTCAAGACAGTCAGGATGTGCCCACCCTCTCAGCCTTCTGGTACCCAGAGTGCTTGGGACGGCTCGGGAGGGTCCCTGTGTCCTCACGGGGGTGTTTCCTTGGGTCCAACTCACCTAGCAGAACTTTGATGGCAGGAACTGGGATCCAACGTCCTGTGGGTCCTCGCCGAGCACAGCCAGGGGCTGAGCCGCGGGTGACACGCAACCACAAACGGAGGGCTTCCGGGCGTCGTTCAGCACCACGGACAGAGCCCGGTTCTCCTCCCAGGTTGGGGGTTTTTTGTGCTTTTTCCTTAGAGTCGAGGTCTCACTCTGTCACCCAGGCTGGAGTGCAGTGGCAGAATCATAGCCACTGCAGCCTATACCTGTTTGGCTCAGGAGATCTTCCCACCTCAGCCTCCCAAGTAGCTATGTCTGCAGGCATTCACCAACACACCCAGCTAGTTGTTTATTTTATTGTAGAGTTGAGGTCTTGCTATGTTGCCCAGGCTGGTCTTAAACTCCTGGCTCAAGTGATCCTCCTTCCTCAGCTTCCCAAGGTGCTTGGATTATAGGCGTGAGCCACCGTTCCCGGCTCCCAGGTTGTTTTCTACCTTGCAACCCTCCTTCCTGATTTCCTGGAGACAAAGCCTCCAGAGGCATAGCTGAGGATCTGGATCCCACCAACTTGCCTCTTTCCTGGGGAGACCAGACAGGTGGGCAGGAGGCTACACAGCCAGGTGGGTGAGGGCCGCTGAGCCCAGAAAGGAGGGAGCCGCGGCATTTCCCACCAGAGTTAGAGGAGTGGCTCAGCCACAGCCCTGGCCCTCCCAGAGTTGCACACTTTCCTCTGGGTTATGCAGAGCTTGGTTACAGGATCCACAGGCTGGCAGGACACCAGGTTACCTGGGGCGGCTGGGATACAGCTCAGGTGGGGACTGACTGGGAGACCCCAGCATGGTGGAGACAAATGTGAGGAAGGATGTGTCTGGATCATAAACGGGGCAGAGGGAGTTGAAGGCTGCGGGCTGAGGGGCCACGCCCATTATCAGGGGCCCAGATAGGGAGCCAGGCCCCGGGAGTGGGGGAGTGGGGGTGGGGAGGCCAACTGCTGAGCCTCCAGGGACAACGCAGAAAAGGTTCAGAGTGGGGCAAGGTGATGGGCGCAGAACAATGGCTGCAAGTCACCCCACGGAGGTGGGTACCTACCTGCACCTGATGAAGCCGTGAGAGGGAGACAGGTCATCTCCTTAAAGGCGGGGTGGGGTGGGGGTGCCACGGAGACATACCATGTAGCAGGAGGAGGTGGAATTGCCAGCAGTAGCAAACCTGCACCCATCAGTGCCACACCAGAGCCAGAATGAGTAAATCGGGTCCTCCTTGATGAATTCAAAGACCAGGCTGGTCACCCCACGTGAGCACCCAACATGCACAAGGATCCCACAGAGTTCATTACCTTTCCTCCGCTATCCATATCCTGCCCACCCTTCCCAGCCCCCTTGGAATCCCTCCTCCCCCAGGAAGTCTTCCAGGGCCGGAACCATCACAGGCACCAAACACTTGTGCGCTGAGCTGAAGGACAGTCCTGCTGGCGGCTGGGTCTCCTGTGTTGTGCGGTGCCTCCACTTGAGTTACTTGGGAAATAGGCCCTGAGTTGGATATCTGTATGCAGGAAATTTATCAAGGATGCTTTTGGTATCGACAATGGGGGTGGGGAGGAGAGGAAGGGAGCGGGATTAGGCAGAGACAGGGTTGAACAGGGGTGGAGGGTCTCAGGCAGTCCTGCGTCCCACAGAGCTGGGGTGACACTCCCTGCTGTGCCGTCCTGAGGCAAAAGGGATCAGCATTCACACCTCCACATCCACAGCTGCCCTCAGGAAGGGGTGTGGCCATGCTGTCTTGGGAAGTCCCTGGAAAGGGGCTCAGCTGAGGGTCATCCTCTGCAAAAGCCTCTCAGTCATGGCTGGAGTGGTGAGAACCTCAATCCTGAGGAGGGACCAGGATGACTTCCCACAGCACCTGCTGCCTTCCCAGCAGACTCAGACAATATTGGCGGGAGAGCACATACCAGGATTCCTGCAGACAATATTGGCGGGAGAGCACATACCAGGATTACCTTTGGAAAATATGTTCAGGATTGGCCAGGTGTGGTGGCTCACACCTGTCATCCTAGTAGTCTGGGAGGCCGAGGCAGGAGGATCACTTGAGCCCAGGAGTTCCAGACCAGCCTGGGAAACATAGTGAGACCTTGTCTCTATTATATACAAGTTTTTAAAAATTAAAAAGCAAAATAAAAAGTTGTCTAGGATGGTCCTGCCATGATCCTCTCTAAGATTGAGAAAGAGGTTTGTCCAAGGGACTCATCACGAGCAGGAGGCCAGATGCATGGGACACACGGCTGTGGCTGCTGCCCACTGTGGGGGTCCATCTCCCAAGACAGTGCCCACACCCTCTCTCGGCTCTCGGGTCCCCTGTAACCAGAGGGCTCAGCACACATTTGACCTAGAGGTTGCAGGTGTTATGCAGGACTGCATGTATCAACAAACACATGCTGCACTGAATTGGCTTTTTAAAGCGATGCTGTGTGTAAACAGATCCTCTGTGCTTCATACACATGATTTGACCTGGTGGGCAAACCCTTGAATTTCCAATTAACCTTTTCTTTTTTTTTTTTTTTGAGTTGGAGACTCACTCTGTCTCCCAGACTGGAGTGCAGTGGCCGCTCCTGGCCACCACAGCCTCGACCTGCTGGGCTCCAGCAATCCTTTTGCCTCAGGCTTCCAAGTAGCTGGAACTACAGGCGCACACTACCATGCCTGGCTAATTTTTTTGATTTATTGTAGAGATGAGGTCTCACCAAGTTGCCTGGGCGGGTCTCGAACCTGCGGGCTCAGGCAATCCACTCACTTCGGCCTCTCAAAGTGCTGGGATTACAGACTGAGCCACCAAGCCCGGCCTCCAATTAACCTTTTCATTGAGCCTCTTGACCGAGCGGCAGATGGAGGCCGGTGGTTGGAAATGACAGCCTGCACCCCAGCCTCACCTGGCCAGGTGCTAGGCTGTGGTCCCCTTGCTGAGGCTGGGGTCTCTGAACGGGATGATGGGGGAAAAAAATGCACTCAGGGTCCCCTTCCTGATGTCCTCTGTCTCTCTCTGTCTTTCTCTCAATCTCTCTCTCTCTTTCTCTGTCTCTCTTCCTTCCTCTTCCTCTCCTCTCTCTCTCTCTCTCTCTCTGTGTGTGTCTCTGTGTCTCTGTCTCTCTGACTTTCTCTGGCTTTGTCTGTCTTTTTGTCTTTCTCTGACTCTCTCTTTGGCATTCTCTACCTCTCTGTCTCTCTCTGACTTTCTCTCTGTGTGTCTGTCTCTGTCTCTCTGTTTCTCTGTTTCTCTCTGGCTTTCTCTGTCTCTGTGTGCACATCTCGCTCTGTCTCTGTCTCTCTTTCTATCTCCGTCTTTCTCTCTATGTGTCTCTCTCTGTCTCTGTCACTCTCTCTCAGTAAAAAGGAGATCATGTAATCTGAGATCAGCAGAAGGGGCAGCAGGGAAAGGGGTGTTCCCATAGAAGGTCTCCCCCTAGGAAAGGAGTGGGGGGTGTTATACAGAAAGTCTCCCCCAGCAAAGGGGCAGTGGAGGGGGGTTTGCAGGACTCCATCCCAGAAAGGAGCAGTGGAGGGGGAGTGTTACACAGAAGTTCTTCCCCCAGGAAAGGGGCAATGGGGGGGTTCCCTGTCTTCTGCAGGCTCCCAGGGACTAGCAGGCTTGGCACCCAGGTCTTCTGGCCCCAGGGCCACACTGCTTCCCTGACACACACCCACACAACCAGAGCAACGTGACTTGTTTTATCTTCTGGTGCGTTCCATTGGCCCTGGTGTGAAGCTATGTACATAGTAGGTGGTCAATAAATACATCATATGGTGCTCTGAAAAGTTGAGGGATTCATCCAAGCTTTTGTCCAAGGTGTGAGGGGGGACACACACACAAAAACAGAATTTATTTATAAAAAACTGCATGTTTATTCCTACATGTTTAAGTCATTTTCCAGGCACTCTCCATTGGAGGCAATACACCTATTGAGAAACTCTTTCCACTGCCCAAAGTAGTTTATGAACTCATCCATTTTGACACCTTTTTGTACTTCTGCTGTTTTTTGTTTTACCTCTTCCACGTTGGCAAAACGTTTCCCTTGGAGGACTTTTTCATCCTGGGAAACCAAAAAATGTTGCTCAGGGAGAGATCAGTGAATAGGGAGGGTGGAACGCAGGGGTCATGCTTTTTGGTCAAAAACAGCTGACAGCGCGGTGTGGGCAGGTGCAGCCATAAATCCCTCTTCATGAAATGGGCAAATGTGTTGAAAGAATCTCCAAAAAAAATTCCCTGAGGTCAAATGCAACAATGCCAACTGGTGCACGGATTCTGATGGGTTTCTAGAACACTCACCTAGCAGGGAAAGCCTGTACTTCAAGGGGTCCACCCTCTAAAAGGCAATTCCAGGGGTTTTTTGGGGGTTCCCCTTGTACATCTAAAGCAGGGCTTGGCCAATGATGGTCCCGGGTCAAATCCGACCGCAGTCTATTTCCCTATTGCCCACAAGCTAAGAATGCTTTTTGAATTTTTAGGTGATTCTGGAAGAAGAAGAGGGAAGATTATGAGAAGGGGGGTGGAGGGAGGAAGACAGGGTCGAGTGACAGAGGCATGGGCGTCCCACACACCTAGGATGATCCGGGCTTCATGGAGAAGCTGCCACCCCCAGTCTAGACCTTTCAGTGCAGCTGAACATGCCCTGACCACCTGCCGAGGCTTCACTGGCTGTGCCCCAAGAGACATGACTCCCGGAAAGCCTGGGCCGGCCTGGGGGGTAACTCTCTGTCCTCTTGCTGCAGACTCCCGGGGAGGGGTCTCAGGTCGTAGCTCTGCCCTCCTGGGGAAAGGCCAGGATGTCTTCTCTAACCCTACCCCACCCCACCCAGACTCAAAGACTGATTCGCTGGTCAAATAATGAAGCACAAGTTGATTAAAAATTCACTGACTTTTTTTCCTGTAGAAAAGAATAAATGCGTGAACACACATCAGTGACTCAGACCATCAACTGAAGTGTGAAACCCCCAAACAGCTGCAACCATTCCAGGGAAAACCATTAGCTCTAAAGCATTTCCAGTTCCAAAAATATCAGCCTTGGGGGGCAGGGGGCAGGGGCCAGCTCCATCCCCATGCTCTGGTTGGCGGGCTCCCCAGTGAGCCCCCTCTAAACCAGGGCTCGCCCTCGCAGATGTCTGGTGGTTAGCAGAGTCTTACCAGGAGTCACCAGCTCCTGGCAGGCATGTGACCTTTCTGAGCCTCAGTTTCCCTCTGACCCAGGTACAGGGAAGTGTGTGTTGGGTAATTTTATGCTGCCAGCCCTGGTTCCTCTTCCCTTCTCCTCCAACTCCCTTCTCTACTTCTTGCTCTTTTTGAAAAAATATTTTAATGATTTCATTTTATTTTATTTTTTAAACTTTAGAGTCATTGGGTGCGTGTGAGGATTTGCCACATAAGTAAACTGTGGGCAGGTGAGGTTTGGGTATCTGGCGAGCCTTCTCTCCCCCGCAGTAGACCTGATACCCAGGGTGTGGCTGTGTGCCCCTCATCTGAGTGGCAGCTAGGTCAGCCTCTGTGGAAGGCAGTGTGACACTTTTTCAAAGAGCTAAAAAGGGAGAGTTCACATGATCCAGCAATTCCACTCCTGGGAGTGTACCCGGAGGAATGTAAATTGCTCTACCAAAAGACACTCTCACACATAGAAGGCGGATCCCCCTAAAGAAGGAATTATCTTTTGGAGGGCGACCATGGAAGGCCGTTGCAAGCATTGGCAAGGACATGGACACACGGGACACTCATATGCTTCTGAGGAGGACATAGATGGGGCAACTGCTGTGGAAAACAATCTGGTGGTTCTTCCCAAGTTGAAACTCAGAGCTACCTTGTGACCCAGCAATTCCACTCCTGAGTTTACACCTGAGGGAAGCGAAAATGTGTGTCCACACAAAACCAGACACATAACGATCACAGTTACGTCACCCCACCTCAAGCCAAAAAGTTGAAGCAACCCAACTGTCCAACAGCAGGTGAATGGATAAACTAGATGTCATCTATCCATATCATGGAATATTACTTGGCCATAAAAAGGAATGAAGTACTAAACCCAAAAAAGAACCAAGTCCTAGCTGGGTGTGGTGGCTCACACCTGTAATCCTGGCACTTTAGGAGGTAGAGGCAAGAGGATTGCCTAAGCCCAAGGGTTCGAGACCAGCCTGAACAACATGGTGAGACCTAGTCTCTACAATAAATCAAAAAATCAGCCAGGCATGGTAATGCATGCTTGTGGTTCCAGGTACTGGGAAGACTGAGGTGGAAGGATTTCCCAAGCCCAGCAGGTCAAGGCTGTGATGGTGGTGAGTGTGCCATTGCACTCCAGCCTGGGCGACAGAGTGAGACTCCGACTCAAAAAAAATTAAAAAAAGAACCAAGTCCTGACCATTGCTACAGCATGGATGAGCCTTGAAACATCGTGCTAGGTGAAAAAAGCAAGACACAAAAGTCACGCCTTGCAAGAGTCCACTTGTATAAGAACCGCCCAGAGGAGGCAAACCCATGGAGACAGGGCATAGACCAGTAGTTGTCAGGGGCTACAGGGATGGGGGTGATTGAAATGCTCTTTGGGAGACTTGAGAAAATGTCCTACAATTGGACCGTGGCAGTGAGGGCTCAATTCTGTAAATATACTGGAAGTCATTGAATTGCATATTTCACAAGGAGGGATTGTACGGTATGGAGATATTTTTCTCAATAAAGCTGTCATTTTTAAGAATGGGGTGACCCAGGGCACTGCCAGCGGTGTGGGCAGGCTCAGGCGCAGTGCTGCGTGGTGGGAGGGCTGGGCCTGGTGTGCATGTAGGTGGGGCTGCTTTCTTCTGGGCTCTCTTTCCTGCCTGGCCTGGAGCTCCCTGGGGAGAGAGGAGCCGAGCAGTGACACGCCATCTGCCAGTGGCAAGGGAAGGTTCCGGCCTCTGATATGTCCGCCCCAGGGCCAGGGAGGTGAGAAGTGTCTGCTCTCCCAACCAAAGACCAGGAGGGGCCTGACCCTGCCAGGAACATTTCTGCATTCACCTGAGGCCACCTCACCCCTCGCTCTGCGGACCTTGGGGCCAGCCTCCCCACCAGAGGGGCTTGGCCAGTCAAACTTCAGGTCGAGGAGACACCAGAAGCTGGTGAGGGGTGGGCAGAAGGGACAGACCAGGCTTTAAAGAATGCCACTTCCACGACAAGTCCTACCTCCAGCCTTGTCAATCCCCTGGCAAGCATCACACGCTGAAATGATGTGACAATGATGGACATTCCTGATGGGCACTCACCACCTGCCAGACACCATGGTAAGCATTTGCAGGTCTCGACATAATTTTCACAAAGACCCTAGGAGGTAGGGACATTGCAACCCTGTATTTTAGATGAGAAGACTGAGCCATGGAGATTTCAAGGAATTTGCCCAGGAGGCACAACTAGAAAGGGCAGAACCGAGTGTTGAACTCTGAGCTCGGTCCCTGTGTCTGTGTGCCAGGCACTCAGCTGGACCAGGTAAGCCTGGCCGGCTGCCCACCCAGGAGACAAGCGTTGTCACTGCAAGTGTTCAGGGGCCCCTGCAGGGGTGTGGGTCTCAACCTCACAGAGCCTGAGAATCAGCCAAGAGGCAAGAAAAAAAACAGAGTCCTGGGCCCACCCCAGCGACGCAGCATCACAAAGCTCAGGAGAGTCACAGAATCTGCATTGGTGAGCAGCAGCCCAGGTGATCAAGGGGCAGGCTATTCACACTAGAGATGCCTGGCCTCCCCGAACCAGGCCCGACGGCCCGCTGGCAGGCTGAAGCTGCCCCAGGGAGTAGACGCCCCTGCTCTGAGCCACACCACGCTTATGACACTGGAGTCCACACCACGCTCACCCACCTCCACACAACTACACTCACCCCACCAACTCCAGTCATACTCACCCATCTCAAGTCCAGTCATACTCACCTCCACTTCAAGTCCAACAATCTTGAAAGGCCCAAGTCAAGTTTGACGAAGACCCCCCAGCCCTCCACAGTAATGGCGACCCTATCCTGGCTTCCCCTTCTCTGACTCCTGAACCCACACAGAGGAGCCCACTCTGCTTTAGAAACTCACCGTGAATGGCCTGGTGGTCAGTCCTATCTTGGCTTCTTATGGCTGGAGGCCTTTTCTGATGAATGTGGTCACAAGACTTTTAAACATGGATGCTTTCTTTCAACTTTTCATGCATGTCCCCCACAGCTACTCAAAAGGGACTTGTGGGATTGTGGACAGACCCAGTACCCACACGCTTTTCGTCCAATGACCAGCATGATTGGTGTGCACCTGGCCACTCATGCGTGCCTGCCCTTGGGCAGGTGGCCAGGACCTTCTTCTCCAGAATCAGGGACGTCCTGTGCCAGCACCATTCTACTGCTGAGGACCAGAGGACATGCCCCCTCAGGGCTGGCACACCCAAAACCGACTTGAGTTCAGTGTCCTCAGGGATGATCCTGCCCCCCAGGGGACATGTGACAATGACTGGCGATGGTTTGGGTGGTCACAGCTGGGGCCATGGCATCCAGTGGGAAGAGATGGGATTTGCTGCTAGACACCCTACAGCATGCAGAATGGCCCCACCACCAAGCAGTACCCAGCCCAGAGCTACAGTACAAGGCTGACACAGCTTGCTCTAATGGAATGTGCTGTCCAGGCACAGTGGCTCATGCCTGTAATCCCAGCGCTTTGGGAGGCTGAGACAGAAGGACTGCTTGAGGCCAGGAGTTCAAGACTAGCCTGGACAACATAGCGAGACCCTGTCTCTACAAGAAAAAAAATAATTTTTAAATTAGCTGTGCATGAGGATGTGTGCCTATAGTCCCAGCTACTCACGGGGCTGAGGCAGAAGAATCACCTGATCCCAAGTTCAAAACTGGCCAGAGCAGCATAGCAAGACCTCGTCTCTACAAAAAAAAAAGTAGGTTGGGCTTGGTGCTGTGCACCTCTAGTCCCTGTTACTCAAGGTGGGGAGGCTGAGGTGGAAGGATGGCTGGAGCCCAGGAGACTGAAGCTGCAGTGAGCTATGACTGGGCCATCGCACTCCAGCCTGTCCCTGGCCAGGGGAGCATTCAGCTCTGGCCCAGAGGAAGTCCCCACATCTGGAAGGGTGGTCACCACACAGGCGTGTCTCTCTCTCCCCAGAGCGCCCTGATAAAGCTGTGTTTCCCTTTCTCTTCTTCCGTGGACTCATCTTCTCATTCCGCAGGTCATACCCTTGGTAGAAAAAGCATTCAGTTCTCACCAGGATTCCGCTGTCATTCAGAGAAGAGGCGCCACAGGGTGGAGTCATGCCAGGAGGTGACAGCAAGTGGGCAGAGGCTGGGGGGGATGCAGTGGGGCCTCGCAAGGTGTCAGCACGCCATCCCCACGGCTACAGCTGGCCAGGTGTGAGCTGTCCCTTCTCAGAACTGTTCATGAGGTGCCCTCTACAGAAGTGAGGAAACGTGTTTAAGGAGGCTCATGCTTCTCCAATTAGACAGGAAGGAAACGTACAAATGAATTACTGAGGTTTTTAAAAAATTTTTTGAGTCTAGGTCTTGCTCCCTCACCTCGGCTGGAGTACAGTGGCACACTCACTGCTCACTACAGCCTCAACTTCCTGGGCTCATACAATCCTCCTGCCTCATCCTCCCAAGCAGCTGGGACTACATATGTGTGCCAGCACACTCGGCTAATTTTTTGATTTTTTAATAGAGACAGAGTCTTGCTATGTTGCCCAGGCTGGTCTCGAACTCCTGGGCTCAGGCAATCCTCCTGCCTCAGCCTCCCCAAGGGCTGGGATGACAGGCATGAGCCACCGTGCACAGCAGGTCAAGCCTTTTCTAGGAAAGATGACAAGGTCTCTTTCTCTTAGCCTGATAAATAATTCTGAAAGAAGTCATTCTGTTTGTCTCTGGAAAATCATCATGTTGGTTATTTTGAAACAGCTGAGCTGTGTCTGTCTGTCTCCTGTGCCCTCCCTCATAGGCCTCTCGTGTGCCCTGGCTGCCGACTCTCCTCTGTCTGGCCCATGTGTTGTGTGCATGCCTCTGTTGCCATCTGGATGTCTGTGCTGCTGTGACTGTGGAAGCCACCATGCCGGCTGCATTCCCGAGTTCTGACTGCCTTCCTTCCCTCTGCCTCTCTCTCCCACCCTACTCCCTGACCCCATCACTTCCTCCCCCGTCCCCATCAGCTGCATTCCTCTCACCCGCCTCACGGACTGGCCAAATACATCTCATCACTGGTTGGGTCTGTAGTGTGTTGAGTGCCACGCAGCCCCTTCCTGACATTTAAAGAAAATGACTGAAGTGTTTTCTATTTCTCTCTCCCAGGAACTCCCTGGACAGGGCTACATTTTTCTTTCATCTGTGGGTCAAGGCTTTCTTCTTCTTTTATTTTGAGTCAGACAGCCATCGCAGCCTCATCCTGCTGGGCTCAGGCGATCCTCCCATCTCAGCCTTCCAAGTAGCTGGACCTACAGGCACCTGGCTAATTTTTAAATTTATTGTAGAGAAATGGAGTCTCTCCGAGTTCCCCAGGCTAGTCTCAAACCCGTGGGCTCAGGCAATCCTCTCACTTCTGCTTCCCAAAGTACTGGGATGACAGGTGTGAGCCACCGCGCCTGATGGGTCAAGCCTTTCAGAGGAAAGACGATGTGGTCTCCACCCAAATTTCACCATAACTCAGAGGCTAGGTAGGCACTGGGCAGGGTGCCCAAGCTCCACTGTCCACTGGCTGCTCAGCACATGGGCAACCTCCTGCCACCCAGCGGCGAGTGAGTATGGAGACTGAGGAGGGACCAGAAGCACGTCTGTTCGAATTCCCAAAGCATGGCAGCGGCTTGGAGCTCCATGGCCTTCCTCAGAGGGCCCAGACTGGTCTAAGGCATTTCCAGTGACATTGCATCATCCAGGAAGCCTTCCTGGACTGCATCAGGCTGAGGTGGGAACGAGGGCTTATTCTCTGACCCTTTGTTGCCTCCCACACACCCCGTGTTGTACCCTAACACTCCAGCTTCTTACTGTGCCCGAGTCCCAGTAAAGGGCATGGTTCGTGCTTGCCCCTCTGGAGAGGGGGCTGAGTGTTCAGTGGCCTTGGGCTTTTGCACATTCTAAAGTGCTCAGTCATGGTGGCTGTGACAGCCTAGGGTTCCATTTCCAGCCCCTGCCCAGGGAGTGTGGTGAAATCGAAGCCATACCCTGTCCCTTGAGGCTGCCTCCAAGGAGCAGGAGGGTCTTGAAGGTCTGTGCCTGGATTTGGCAGGGAGCTACCTGGGCCTCAGTATCCCCACTTGTGCAGTGAGACTGCTGGACCTTCTCTCTGAGTCCCTCACCATGCCAAGGTACTGCAGCCCTGTAATTTCAGGA